>NC_091312.1:37211831-37221831 GCF_038502225.1 Cherax quadricarinatus
ACCTGGCAGAGGTTGACCAGCGTCACGCAGGAGGAAAACTCAGGTACAAGAGAGAGAGGAGGAGGAAGAAGGCAAAAGAAGATGAGAAATAGCTGAATAGAAGTTAGAGGAAGAATGCGAGGAGGCGGAGGAAAGATATAAGAACGTAAAAAGCAGAACTGAAGGAGAGGGAGAAGGAAAAGGAGGAAGAAAAGGAGTTAGACAAAATTAATGGTACAAAATTTATAATTTTGTACCAAAAGAACCTTAGGAAACTTACCTAAGCTTATTATAACAAGCGCGATTTAATTTAGCCTAATCTAACTAAATATATTTTAGATAAGTTTACAGTAATTTAATAATAAACAAACACAGTGAAAACGTTTTCTTTCGTTAGGTTCAGAATGATTTTTGCGAAATTATTGCATAAATAAATTTTCGCTCGCCTTATTCGGCAAGAAGAGCGTTGCCATTTAAGCCAAAATAATAAATTTAAATTAATATTTAAAAATATTTACTTCCTAAAATATTAATTTTATTTTATAGACTCAGAGTCAAAATAATTTACCTTAAAAATAGCATGATAGATTGATTTTCAAGAACTTTGCGATAGATATTGTGATCTTCCATATTGTACAACTGTCACTTTATGTTCTGTCTACCTGTCTACACCGCTTCACCTGAGTTTCTTATGCTTATTTCACCTATAATCTTATTTTGTCCCACTCACGTCACCTATTACTTTATTTTGTCACACTAATTTCACCTATTAACTTATTTTGTCCCACTCGTTTCACCTGTAATCTTATTTTGTTCCACTCTTTACCTATAACCTTATTTTGTCCCACTCACTTCACCTATAACCTTATTTTGTCCCACTCGTTTCACCTATAACCTTATTTTGTCCCACTCACTTCACCTATAACCTTATTTTGTCCCACTCGTTTCACCTATAACCTTATTTTGTCCCACTCACTTCACCTATAACCTTATTTTGTCCCACTCGTTTCACCTATAACCTTATTTTGTCCCACTCGTTTCACCTATAACCTTATTTTGTCCCACTCACTTCACCTATAACCTTATTTTGTCCCACTCGTTTCACCTATAACATTATTTTGTCCCACTCACTTCACCTATAACCTTATTTTGTCCCACTCTTTTCACCTATAGCCTTATTTTGTCCCACTCACTTCACTTACAACCTCGTTTTACGCCTATGTTTTTCAAGGTGTCGTAACCTATCACCTTGATATTTACTCTCTCGTCACCTACTATCTTGCTTTTCAATCCCCTGTCCCCATTACCAGGTGATCTTCACTTGTCATCACCTGTCATCTTATTTTCCGCACCGACATGTATCGCCTGAAATTCTTAGCCCTTAAGAGCAACTCTTAGTATTTTTTTAATATTCTGTACAACAATCAACTTGTTCTTTTTTCTCCTGACACCTATCATCCTCTTTGTTTACATCTATCAACATGTTCTTCCTGCACCTATCTCCTGGTGTTCTGCTTCCAGCGTCTCTCAGCCAGTGAAAGAAGTCTCGTGAGAGAGATTTCTCCAATCTTGGCGTTCCACAAGTTTGGTTGTGGGAGAGATTGATTGAAGCAGTGTGTGGCCTTTTGCTGATTTTTTGTCCCTTGTCATGGTGATAAGAGTGAGGTGGCTCACAAGGGGCTCACAGGGAGGGGGGAGGTCACTGTCAACTCACAAGGGGGTCACAGAAGATTTACAGAGGGATTACTGAGGACTCACAAAGGGTGTCACGAAGACTGGCGAGGGGTTCACAGAGGACTCACAAGGGGTTCACAGAGGACTCACAGTGATGATACGAGGACTCACAGGGGGTCACGGTCACAGAGGACTCACAGAAGGGTCACTGGAGGCTCACAGAGGGCTCAGGGAGAACTCACAGAGAACTTGCTTCATATAGGATCACAAATGGTTCACAGGCGGCTCATAGGGAACTCACATTATTATTATTATTATTATTATTATTATTATTATTATTATTATTATTATATTATTATTATTATTATTATTATCGTCGTTCATGGTGGAATGCTAAACCCATAGGAACCATACAGCGCCAGGGAGAATGGGAAGCATTCAGGTTTGATCTAAGGAAAGGGGATCGCAGCTCCGATTCCTTGGATCACAATAAGGAACTCATAGACTTTTAGTTCGGATAGAGCAGCGACCTTACACCACTTACCAATAAATGGTCATAACTATGACCATAATTTCTAAAGGGGTGGACCGGTAAGCCAGCGGAAGACCTCGGTCAGATTACCAAAAGCTCTAACGGCGGGTCAACATCTAAGACCAGCGTCAGGAAACACTTTTCCTGTTTCCTGACAAACCTGACCTAATCTAACCTTACACCACTTAAACTCCACTTAAACTCCACTTAAACACCACTTAAACACCACTTAAACACCACTTAAACACCACTTAAACACCACTTAAACACCACTTAAACACCACTTAAACACCACTTAAACACCACTTAAACACCACTTAAACACCACTTAAACACCACTTAAAAACCACTTAAACACCACTTAAACACCACTTAAACACCACTTAAACACCACTTAAACACCACTTAAAAACCACTTAAACACCACTTAAACTCCACTTAATCACTGTAAACATCAGGGAATATGTATTTAGTAAAATAACATTAAGTATATGAGGGTAATACATTTATATACTAGTATTACATTAATAATAAAATTATGTAGAATATATAATTATCAGTGATCTAAATGGTTTAGAAAGTTGACAGATTGAATAATGAGGCATTTGTGCATCGTTTTGGAATCTTTATTGAGGAAACGTTTCGCCAACCAATGGCTTCTTCAGTCCAATAACACAGAAGAACAGTGGAAGATGAGGATGAGTTTGAGGTAATCAGTCCCTCAACCTGGAGTCCATGTCTTCAGTCCTCATGTTCCATGGTTCTCCTCTGTATTAATCTGAAGAACCACGTCGCTCGGTTCCTACACATATTTGTCAGTCACCAACCACTCAGATGTTTAGAACAACCCACACATACACACACATGCACACACACACACACACACACACACACACACACACACACACACACACACACACACACACACACACACACACACACACACACACACACACACACACACACATATATATATATATATATATATATATATATATATATATATATATATATATATATATATATATATATATATATATATATATATATATATATATAAGTAGGATAAAGCTCGTGGAGCAGGGAGAGTGACCTAGTAGCAACCAGTAAAGAGGCGGGGCCAGGAGCTGTGACTCGACCCCTGATCGCTGTCTCTGTTCAGTAAAATTAAGAATTTTCGGAGATCTTCATTTTGGTGTATTTTTTTTTGGGGGGGGGGGAAATGCGTGATATATCGAATACTGATGTCACCTAGCATTAATTATGATGTCAACAGAGACACAGAGAACTTAAACTTCTTATCACTATATTCATGGACAAGTGTTAAACCTGTACGAGTCGCACAGCGGCTGGGGAATGGAAGGTGTTTAGCATACAACACAGAACCGGCACTGATGTCACCTGGGAACTGCTGCAGACATCACCGGCCTCAAGGAACCTCATCATGGCCCTTGAGGGTCGATGTCACCCACTGAAGTGAGTCCTGGTATTAATATCTGACATCATCCATCAATCAGACCCCAGGTTGGAAAAACATCCTCGGACAAGAGCTTTAGTTTCAAATCCAGAGGATATAAGATCAATTATCTCCATCTCCCTAATTAGTTGGAGATAATTGGTGGAGATGGAACCAAGTTCTCGTAGGATTGAACACCTTCAAGGATTCTGCATAGGATTATCTGATGTGAAAATGTAAGGAGTCTCACGTTCCCCCAAACATTTAGGATTAAATTAGTTAACTGTGTGCGACCCTCTGAGGGCGGTGTCTTGATGAGTGTCAAGGGCGTTTGATCTTCAAAACTAAAGCTGCCTTTCTCTTCCTTGAATCAAACCTGATTACTCCCCGTCCTATATTGCAGGTGCTCTATGAAATTCACTAATGAAGCGATTCCTATGAATAATAATAATAATAATAATAATAATAATAATAATAATAATAATAATAATAATAATAATAATAATAATAATAATAATAATAATAATAATAATTTACGTAATAATTTACCTAAGTCTTGTAAAGAGTGTCGAGAACGTCACGTAAGGAGGATACTGGAGTACGTCTTTTAGAGGCTGGCAGTAGTGCCATGTAGAGGCTGGCAGTAGTGCCATGTTGAGACTGAGAGTGCCATGTAAAAACTGGCAGTAGTGTCATGTAGAAGCTGGCAGTAGTGCCATGTAGAGGCTGCCAGTAGTGCCATGTAGAGGCTGCCAGTAGTGCCATGTAGAGGCTGCCAGTAGTGCCATGTAGAGGCTGACACCAGTGTCATAATGAAGTAGTTTGCATAATGGCCGCTGGGCGGTACACGCGGGTACTCCTGGCACTGTAATCACCGTCGTCTGTCTAAGAAGGGTCGAGTCTTGACTCCTGCCCTCCCCTCTGACACCTTGATCACGTCTATTAATTACGTCTCACGAACGCTATCATACCAACTCTTGTATACGAGATCTATCAGCAACACGTTCACGCCGGGTCGTTCCACTACACTACTACCATGACCTCCCTACAATGTTAGCTTCAAGTTTTGTTCCCCTCCGCCAGCTCACTTCTTTTAGTATCTTGTATGACCTAATCATATCTCACATCTACTTTGTGTACTTTTCCAGTCACGGTATTGTGCCTTTTTGTTCTATACGAGATGAAACTAGAAGAGAATCGGTAAGACATGTAAAATACTGAAACATTCCTAAATCACTTTCAATGTTATTTCTTGCTAGAAGACGAGATATCTATCTCATAATCTTTACATGGAAATTACTCGTTATTTGTTCACTAAAATAACCTACCAGAGGGAGTGTTAAGTAAACCCCGTGAAAAGCATAGGCGCCATAGTCACAAGTAGAGAAGACTGTGTCAACACCAGATAAGACTGTGTCAACACCAGATAAGACTGTGTCAACACCAGATAAGACTGTGTCAACACCAGATAAGACTGTGTCAGCATCAGTAAAGACTGTGTCAACACCAGATAAGACTGTCAGCATCAGTAAAGACTGTGTCAACACCAGATAAGACTGTGTCAGCATCAGTAAAGACTGTGTCAACACCAGATAAGACTGTCAGCATCAGTAAAGACTGTGTCAACACCAGATAAGACTGTCAGCATCAGTAAAGACTGTGTCAACACCAGATAAGACTGTGTCAGCGTCAGTAAAGACTGTGTCAACACCAGATAAGACTGTGTCAGCATCAGTAAAGACTGTGTCAACACCAGATAAGACTGTCAGCATCAGTAAAGACTGTGTCAACACCAGATAAGACTGTGTCAGCATCAGTAAAGACTGTGTCAACACCAGATAAGACTGTGTCAGCATCAGTAAAGACTGTGTCAACACCAGATAAGACTGAGTCAGCATCAGTAAAGACTGTGTCAACACCAGATAAGACTGAGTCAATATCACACAAGTTTCAACATCAGATGAGACTGTCAACATCGGCTCAACGACTCTTCAGTCTTCTACTATAAGAAGTGTCTCTGGGAATTTGGTACAAGTCTCCAACAGGAAACTGGACAGTTCTTGCAGGAAGCGCCTAATCTTTCAGGTTTTGACGGCTAAGTAGTCGTGTGGGTCGCAAGCAGCAATAACCTGACTGGTCAGGGTGTGGTCAAAAAAAAAATGCTGGGCTTCAGACCTGGTCACGAAGAAATATTCTTGAAATCGGTCACAAATTCTTCCTCAACTTCTCTCTCCGTTTCTAAATCAGCCTCTTCCACAGTTTCTCAGTTTCTCCCTTAGTTTCTCTCAACCTTTCCCACAGTTTTTTAGCCTCTCCCACGTTTTCTCAGCCTCTCCCATAGTTTCCGTACTAGCTTCTTCACAAGTTCTCATCCTTTTCCCTAGCCTCCCATCTCCACAGCCTCTTTGCCTCTCCCCCAACCTCCGAGTCTCTCCTCTCAGCCTCTCATCCTCTCCCTCAGCCTCACTTCCCGCATGTTGCTCTGCCAGTTGCCAGCAGTTAGGAGTTGCACATAAAACACAGCATATTGGGTCATTAAGTAGTTTCCCCATTAGCCTTCTTACACCGAGGAACATTAGAGGCGCCATGACTTCTTAAACACGTCGGCAGGAAGGTCGTGCCTCACCCTTGCTGATGATCCTAGGGTGGGCCAGGGCAGGCCAGGACGGGCCAGGGCGGGCCAGGCCGGGCAGGGGCTGGCCAGGGTGAGCCAGGGTGCGCCAGGGAAGGGTTAGAAAATTACTTGGGGGGAGTAAGGAAGAGCCAACGAGAACGAAGTAACAATCGGGGATGGTGAGGAAAATGTTTGAATGGTCTAGGGAAAACAAACAAGATTTATTGAGGACCACGGAGGAAAAAACAGGTTCCTGGGCCGCCAGTAAGGTTCATGGAGGATCATGGAGGAAAAGCTAGGTTCCTGGGTCTCCAGGGAAGGACCTGATGAAAGCCGGAGAAGTCTGCTAAGTCAACTTAAATCCATCGAGAGTGTGGCAGACGGAGGGTGTGGCAGACGGAGGGTGTGGCAGACGGAGGGTGTGGCAGACGGAGGGTGTGGCAGACGGAGGGTGTGGCAGACGGAGTGGGTGTGGTTACATCGGCAGATTAAAGTGATTCAGCTGAAGAAAGAGCAAAAACGAGCACTTACAATGGCCCGACTAAACACTCTGTTAGCTAACAGGTAATTAGCGCCTATCTGCTAAGTACTTTAACTACTGAACACTTTCTGGCTATTGAACAACCCGTGGCTACTGAGCACCCCCTGGCTACTGAACACTCCATGGCTACTGAACACTCCGTGGCTACTGAACACCCCCTGGCTACTGAACACCCCCTGGCTACTGAACACCCCCTGGCTACTGAACACCCCCTGGCTACTGAACACCCCCTGGCTACTGAACACCCCCTGGCTACTGAACACCCCCTGGCTACTGAACACCCCCTGGCTACTGAACACCCCCTGGCTACTGAACACTCCGTGGCTACTGAACACCCCCTGGCTACTGAACACTTTCTGGCTATTGAACAACCCGTAGCTACTGAGCACTCCCTGGCTACTGAACATTCCCTGGCTATTGAACAGTCCCTTGCTACTGAACACTCCGTGGCTACTGAACAATCCGTGGCTACTGAACACTCCCTGGCTACTGAAGATAGCGTGGAGTCTTGTATTAACACTGGGAGTCTTGAAGAAGAGGATAGGAGGAATAAAACCATGGTGACCACCCGGCCCGGTGCTGGGGGCGCAAGTCTGAACGTTTCGCTAAATTGAACAATTGTTGCAGAGAGAGAGAGAGAGAGAGAGAGAGATGGTAAGTGAGAGAGAAAATGAGAGAGTATTTGGTTCATTTACGCAAAAATTAATGAATCCAATAATTGAAAAAACATTTTGGAAAAAATACACACACACACACACACACACACACACACACACACACACACACACACACACACACACACACACACACACACACACACACACACACACACACACACACACACACACACACACATGAGGAAAGATAGAAGGGGCAGGGGGGGAGGTGGGGTTGCTCTGCTCGTAAAAAACAGATGGAAATTCGAGAAAATGGAAGGAATAGATGAGACGGGAGAAAGAGACTACATAGCAGGTACACTTCAGTCTGGGGAACATAAAGTGGTCATTGCAGTGATGTATAATCCACCACAGAACTGCAGGAGGCCAAGAGAGGAATATGAAGAGAGCAACAGAGCAATGGTGGACACACTTGCTGAGGTGGCAAAAAGAGCTCACTCCAGCAGAGCAAAGTTGCTGGTTATGGGGGATTTCAACCACAGGGAGATTGACTGGGAAAACCTGGAGCCACATGGGGGTCCCGAAACATGCAGAGCCAGGATGTTGTACGTGGTGCTGGAAAACCTCATGCACCAACATGTTAAGGACACTACCAGAGTGAGAGGGGAGGATGAACCAGCAAGATTGGACCTTGTGTTCACCCTGGGCAGCTCAGATATTGAGGACATCAAATATGAGAGTCCCCTAGGAGCTAGCGACCACGTGGTTCTGTGCTTTGAATACATAGTAGAGCTGCAAGTGGAGAGAATAACAGGAGTTGAATGGGAAAAGCCTGGCTATAAAAGAGGGGACTACATAGGGTTAAAGAACTTCCTGCGGGAGATCCAGTGGGACAGAGAACTGGCAGGAAAGCCAGTAAATGAAATGATGGAATATGTAACAACAAAATGCAAGGAGGCAGTGGAAAGGTTTATTCCCAAGGGCAACAGTAACAACGGGAAGACCAGAACGAGCCCCTGGTTTACCCCACGGTGTAAGGAGGCAAAAACAAAGTGCAATAGAGAATGGAAAAAGTACAGAAGGCAGAGAACACACGAAAATAGGGAGATCAGTCGCAGAGCCAGGAATGAGTACGCACAGGTAAGGAGGGAGGCCCAGCGACAGTATGAAAATGACATAGCATCGAGAATCAAGATTGACCCGAAACTGTTGTATAGCCACATCAGGAGGAAGACAACAGTCAAAGACCAGGTGATCAGATTAAGGACAGAAGGTGGAGAACTCACAAGAAATGATCAGGAGGTATGTGAGGAGCTGAACAGGAGATTTAAGGAAGTTTTTACAGTAGAGACAGGAAGGGCTGTGGGAAGACAGCACAGAAGGGAACATCAAGAGGGAATATACCAACAAGTGTTGGATGACATACGAACAACTGAGGAGGAGGTGAAGAAGCTCTTAAGTGACCTTGACACCTCAAAGGCGATGGGACCGGACAACATCTCCCCATGGGTCCTTAGAGAAGGAGCAGAGATGCTGTGCGTGCCTCTAACCACAATCTTCAACACATCCCCCTTGAAACTGGGCAACTACCTGAGAAATGGAAGACAGCTAATGTAGTCCCCATATTTAAGAAAGGAAACAAAGAAAGAGGCACTAAACTACAGACCTGTGTCTCTGACACGTATTGTGTGCAAAGTCATGGAGAAGATTATCAGGAGAGTGGTCGAACACCTGGAAAGGAACAAGATTATAAATAGAAAACCAGCATGGGTTCATGGAAGGCAAATCTTGTATCACAAACCTCCTGGAGTTTTATGACAAGGTAACAGAAGTAAGACACGAGAGAGGGGTGGGTAGATTGCGTTTTCCTAGACTGCAGGAAGGCCTTTGACACAGTTCCCCACAAGAGATTAGTGCAGAAGCTGGAGGATCAGGCGCACGTAAAAGGGAGGGCACTGCAATGGATAAGGGAATACCTGACAGGGAGGCAGCAACGAGTCATGGTACGTGAAGAGGTATCACAGTGGGCGCCTGTTACGAGGCAGGGGTCCCACAGGGGTCAGTTCTAGGACCAGTGCTATTTTTGATATATGTGAACGACATAATGGAAGGAATAGACTCTGAAGTGTCCCTGTTCACGCAGATGACGTGAAGTTGATGAGAAAGAATTAAATCGGACGAGGATGAGGCAGGACTGCAAAGAGACCTGGACAGGCTGGACATGTGGTCCAGCAACTGGCTTCTCGAATTCAATCCAGCCAAATGCATAGTCATGAAGATTGGGGAGGGGCAAAGAAGACCGCAGACAGAGTATAGGCTAGGTGGACAAAGACTACAGACCTCACTCAGGAGAAAGACCCAGGGGTGACCATAACACCGAGCACATCACCGGAGGCACACATCAACCAAATAACCGCTGCAGCATGCGGGCGCCTGGCAAACCTGAGAATAGCGTTCCGATACCTTAATAAGGAATCGTTCAAGACACTGTACACTGTGTATGTTAGGCCCATACTGGAGTATGAGCACCAGTCTGGAACCCACACCTGGTCAAGCACGTCAAGAAGTTAGAGAAAGAAATACAAAG
>NC_091312.1:37226831-37241831 GCF_038502225.1 Cherax quadricarinatus
TGATGGGGACTGACACTAAGTGATGGGGACTGACACTAAGGGATAGGGACTGACACTAAGTGATGGGGACTGACACTAAGTGATGGGGACTGACACTAAGTGATGGGGACTAACACTAAGTGATGGGGACTGATACTGAGTGATGGGGACTGACACTAAGTGATGGGGACTGACACTAAGTGATGGGGACTGACACTAAGTGATGGAGACTGACACTAAGTGATGGGGACTGACACTAAGTGATGGGGGCTGACACTAAGTAATGGGGACTGACACTAAGTGATGGGGACTGACACTAAGTGATGGGGACTGACACTAAGTGATGGAGACTAACACTAAGTGATGGGGACTGATACTGAGTGATGGGGACTGACACTGAGTGATGGGGACTGACACTAAGTGATGGAGACTGACACTAAGTGATGGAGACTGACACTAAGTTATGGGGACTGACACTAAGTGATGGGGGCTGACACTAAGTAATGGGGACTGACAATAAGTGATGGGGACTGACACTAAGTGATGGGGACTGACACTAAGTGATGGAGACTGACACTAAGTGATGGGGACTGACACTAAGTGATGGAGACTGACACTAAGTGATGGAGACTGACACTAAGTGATGGGGACTGACACTAAGTGATGGGGGCTGACACTAAGTAATGGGGACTGACAATAAGTGATGGGGACTGACACTAAGTGATGGGGACTGACACTGAGTGATGGGGACTGACATTAAGTGATGGGGACTGGCACTAAGTGATGGGGAGTGATACTGAATGATGGGGACTGACAGTAAGTGATGGGGACTGACACTAAGTGATGGGGACTGACACTAAGTGATGGGGACTGACACTAAGTGATGGGGACTGACACTAAGTGATGGGAACGACACTAAGTGATGGGGACTGACACTAAGTGATGGGGACTGACACTGAGTGATTTGGACTGACACTGAGTGATGGGGACTGACACTAAGTGATGGGGACTAACACTAAGTGATGGGGACTAACACTGAGTGATGGGGACTGACACTGAGTGATGGGGACTGACACTGAGTGATGGGGACTGACACTAAGTGATGGGGACTGACACTGGGTGATGGGGACTGACACTAAGTGATGGGGACTGACACTGAGTGATAGGACTGAGACTAAGTGATGGGGACTGACACTGAGTGATGGGGACTGATAGTGAGTGATGGGGACTGACACTAAGTGATGGAGACTGACACTGAGGGTGGGGACTGACACTGAGTGATAAGGACTGACACTGAGTGATGGAGACTGACACTGAGTGATGGGGACTGACACTGAGTGATGGGGACTGACACTGAGTGATGGGGACTGACACTGAGTGATGGGGACTGACACTGAGTGATGGGGACTGACACTATGTGATGGAGACTGACACTGAGTGATGGGGACTGACACTATGTGATGGAGACTGACACTGAGTGATGGGGACTGACACTATGTGATGGAGACTGACACTGAGTGATGGGGACTGACACTATGTGATGGAGACTGACACTGAGTGATGGGGACTGACACTATGTGATGGAGACTGACACTGAGTGATGGGGACTGACACTGAGTGTGTCATGTGGGTTTCGAAAACGTGGATAGGGTAAAAATACTCAGGTAGGCTGGTAGTACGTATAATATAACGGAATGTGTGTGAAGGCGCCAACCGCCGTCCTGCCTCTCTGCTCTCTATCGTAAGACTAACTGACCCACAGTGCCTATGTGAGGGGGTGTTTGAAATCCTGCTATGGTCAGCAGCATGAATACAGTCAGTGATTCACGCAGAGATGGTTGGTAGTGAGTCATCTACTGGTACACTGGTTACTGGTAACTGGTTACTAGGAACTGGTACTACTACTGAGAGCTCGGCGACGCTAACGTATGTCGTCCCGACATACAACTAATACAAACTAGAGACGGCAGGTGTACGGCTTGGGCTGATTCTATACAATGTCAAAGTACACAACAATTGAACATTATAACATACATAAGTAGAATATTGGAATGGAAGCTTACGTAACTGAAACTGTAATGCAATACAAGGTATAATATAGCACAACTCATCAAATGAAACTCAACGTTGAGATTACACAATAGAAGTGATAAAAAAAATTTGATCGATCGATCTGTATTCATGTGATCTACGGATTCTGAGGAAGGAATATATACAAAGAAAGAAGTGTTTAACAGAAAGCAGATTCGGTGCACTCAAATCTAGACTGTTAACTCTCAGAATTCGGAGAGAACGTGAACCCAAAAATAATTCTTGAATACTGATAAGTTGATACTGTAATTATTCATCTATACAGGTTATTTACATTTAACCCCAACTCTGCTAGGGTGAGATTGACATATGCAGAATGGGTGTCATCTCTGGGAGGATCAAACTCTGTTGCACTGGCTAACTCATTCTGTATTTGAGGCAAATCTGAAATGGTAGTTACAAATGATACTTGAGGATTTCTCAATACCTGTCGTGTACGTAGGGAATAACGACATTCAGGTTGATCGTCTGACTGAGTATCAGAGGAAGAGAGTACAGGATCAGGAGGATTGTCAGAGTCTGTCACATTAGTCTGGGTTGGAACATCATTATCATCACATACTAACTTCATATGATCTAAATGCGATTCTTTATACTGACCAGTACTAATTTCTCTAACCTTATACTTATTACCAGTGAGATGTTCAACTACTCGATAAAGACCAACAAACTTTTGATCAAGCTTTGGCATTGCAGACGTTTTGTTAAAGTTAGTCAGCATAACTCTCGAACCTACTTTGATTTTGGACTGCTTTGCTCGAGTGTTTGCGACTCTTGTAAATTCTGCTGTTGATTTATGAAGTGTTTCACGGATTCTTCTAAAAACACTTTGAGCTAAGCTGGTACGAGTTGCTATGAAATCATCAGGGTTGTAATTTGGTTTCGGATTAGAATATAACAACTCATAAGGCAAACGTTTATCTACACCGTACAATGCATACTGACACTGAGTGATGGGGACTGAGACTAAGTTATGGGGGCTGAGAGTGAATGATGGGGACTGACACTGAGTGATGGGGACTGAGACTAAGTGATGGGGGCTGAGAGTAAATGATGGGGACTGACACTGAGTGATGGGGACTGACACTGAGTGATGGGGACTGAGACTAAGTGATGAGGACTGACACTGGGTGATGGGGGACTGATACTAAGTGATGGGGACTGACACTGAGTGATGGGGACTGAGACTAAGTGATGGGGGCTGAGAGTAAATGATGGGGACTGACAGTGAGTGACGGGGACTGACACTAAGTGATGAGGACGGACACTAAGTGATGAGGACTGACACTGGGTGATGGGGGACTGATACTAAGTGATGGGGACTGACACTGGGTGATGGGGACTGTCACTAAGTGATGGGGACTGACACTAGGTGATGGGGAGTGACACTACGTGATGGGGACTGACACTACGTGATGGGACTGACACTGAGTAATGAGGATTGACATTGAGTGATGGGAGTGACTGGTGGGGGACTATGAGTGATAGAGAGCCCTAAACCCGTAGGAGACCATATATTACCTGGGAATGGGAGGTAACTAGGTACGACCCGATGTAAGGGAAAAGAAGAGCTCTGTTCCCTTGAACCACGAGCCTAGCTTTAGGGCAAATCACAGATCATTGACAAAAGGGTCAATAACGACTCCGAGGGGCTGTCAAGCGACCAATAACGACTCAGCAACATTGTGAAGCGACCAATAACAACTCAGCAACGCTGTCGAGTGGCCAATAACAACTCAGCAACGCTGTCAAGCAGCCAATAGCGACTCAGCAACGCTGTCGAGTGGCCAATAACAACTCAGCAACGCTACAGAGAGGCCAATAACGACTCAGCGAGGCTGTCAAGTAGCCAATAACGACAGCAACAACGACTGCGGCCAGCACGACCATTGCAACGACAAAAGCTAAACATCAGTTGGCGGTTCCCACGGCTTTCATGAATCCAGGCATGGGGGGGGAGGGAAGGGGAGGAAGGAGGGGAAGAGGATGGATGGGGGAGAGATAGCAGTCGTCGGAATGCAGGGATGGAGGAGGGGACGGGCTGTGACGGGGTGGTGGGTGTGGGAGTGGATTAGGGGAGGGGAGTGAGGGAGGGGGAGTGCAATCTGCGTAGAGTTGTGAGGGCGGTATTGATCGGTGTGGGGTAGTGGTGAGGGGAAAGCGATGGGGGGTGGGGAAAGGGAGGGGCAGGAGTGGATGGGAAGGAAGGGAAGGGATGGAAGGGAAGAGACGGTAGGGAAGAGAAGGAAGGGGAGAGAAGGAAGGGAAGGGACGGAAGGGAAGGGGAGAATATAATCACGTCACTTGCATGCCACTCCATTTCCTATCCTCCACAGCAATTCCATTAACCCACTTTTACCCACATTTTCCACCCTCCTGGGGCACAGTATAAGGACGCTGTGGATGTGTTGTGCATCATCTAGCCACTCGGGTTAAGCAGCGTAGGGTATGGTCAGTAAGTGGAAGGGTGAAGGTGCAACGCAGCCTCTCTATCTTACACAAGCGTAGATTAGAGTAGATAAGTAACCAATCTTCTTCTGACGTATCATACCAACCTTGTCTCGTGGAAATCTACGATTCCTTCAACCTACGAAACTCCAACCAAGATGGTCAATATGCAAAACAACCACTATGAAAAAATAGCGAAACTCCAAGTGCTTTCGTGACTTCTCACATTATCAAGGAACTACAAAAACAAAACATCAACAGGAAAGCATATAAAGGGGCAAGACTACACCTCACAATCACATCACAACAAGACTAAACCTCACAGTCGCGTGACAACACCCGACTCTGTGAGACACACCTGATACTCCACCCAAGCATTAAGATTTTTTACTTGTCTAATGTATTATTAAATTCTTCCCAAATTTTCTTAATTATAAATGAATCCAATTTATATAAACCAAAAGAAATATTCATATTATTTTCAAAACTGCTTTTTATGAAACGTGATTCTATTATATTCCCATGAACTTGCTTGATACAACTTTCTCAGAATTTTGTAAATCAATTAGATGGTTAAAATCTCTCACATGAATAAATAGAGCATTAGAATCTTGAATTTAATTATGTGAGAGATTTTAACCTGTTCATGTTTTGTTTTATAAAGTTCCTTGATAATGTCAGAAGATACGAAAGCGCTTGGAAGTTGGCTATTTTTTCACTGTGGTTGTTTTGCATATTGTGATATCACCTGTTTACTGTGATCTTATTGCATGGTCACACACACAAACACACATATACATACATACATATATATATATATATATATATATATATATATATATATATATATATATATATATATATATATATATATATATATATATATATATATATATATATATATATATATATATATATATATATATATATATATATATATATATATATATATACTCTAAATAAAGTTATTTTATGGAAAATCTTTGTTTCTTCCTGAAGTTGTCTTGAGTATTTTCTCTCTATTTCCCTCATATTTGTCAAGCAATATTATTATGTCATTGTATATGTTGAGAACATGTGTGACGGCGTAACTATTATATTTCAAACACTTACTATACAATACAATTTTTATTTCCTCATGCAGTACAAATAATGTAGCTTACATGTAGCAAACCATTGGTAGGTACAAAAGAAAGCCACTAGTACGTAATTCATTTTCCCCAGAGGTCGGTAGTGTGCGTAGTATACTGCAGATGTTTTCTCTTTGGTAAAGAAAGCTGGTTACTATGAGGTTGCAGGTTTCTCCTTTCAAGTTTATCATCTATCTCGTACAGGAGTTCAATGTGCATTTTTCACACGATTTATAGTGCTACGATAACCCTGCTGGGACACTGTTTTAGCCCATCGGAAGCTCCTTGTATCTGAGGGTCTTTAGCTCTCTCAGAAAGTGGCGGCTCCATCTCCTACAGCTTCGCCAAATCGGATTTAAGTGTCGGTCATTATGGATATACATGTGTAGTCTCGCACTATCTGCTTACCATCTGTCCAGGGTAGCATCTGGACACTTCCAGCTCCCCGTCGAGCCAGTTTATCTGGGCTTCTCTTAGTGAGAGGCAAAAGGCTATAGCGATTTTTCTCATGAGAGTGGCATTGACCTTTTAATGTTTTGCATTTTTTCCTTCTGAACTGCTGCTGACCAGATTAAGGAGACCAAATTGGTAAGTATTTACACTGCCATACGATAGGGACAACTATAAGTTACATCACTGTAAATAGCAAGAATGTCGAGGGAAAAATTAGGGAGAGCCAATAGGAGATTCCCTACACGTAGTGTCCACTAATAAGAGGTGTGCTCTGTTCTCCTTGCGACATTTTCAAGTATTTTAAAGTCAATGTTCTTTAGTATGAGGTTGTTCTAAAGGGATTTCTTTGCGTGTTTTGGATTAACTGATCTACTCAAAGAGGCTGCAAGGATAACCCACTGATTTTCGTCTTAATGAATCTGGAATCTCAAGTTCCAAAAATACTTCTCAAACTCCGGGAATATCTCGCCATTAGTTTGCTAAACGAAATATGCGAAGATCTGACAACAAGCGATTTTATTTGCGTAGCCTTATGGACTTCTCTTTACTTCCTGTCTCAGTCGATCTGGCAACTTTATTGACTCTTATTGGTGATCTTCTAGTGAGATAGGGAATGTTTTATTGAATATTTACGTCAAGAATTTGTCATATTCACTTGGAATTCGGTGGTCACAGGACGCTGTATACCTCAACAAATATGTTGATCTGCTCATGGTCAGACATCTCGTGAAAAAAATAATAATTCATGCTAAGAAGTAAACCCATGTGGGTCATTAAGTGCAAGACAAGGTGGAAGCTCGATCCTCCGTCTGCTGGGGGCAAAACAGACGTGTTTCCTATTTGTACTCCCCAATTTGTACTCCTATTTGTACTTGTGAGGAGGTTAAAAGCATGGTAGGTATCCAGAATAAATGTTCTCTGTTCCATCCTCTTCAGGTAATTCAGTTTCTCACAAGATCTGTGTTAATGGCCTGGGGAGGCAGAGGTGCTCCCAGAAGGATAGTGTTCAGTCAGGGTAATGGTCAAGGCTTCTAGTACAATTAATTTACTTCAGCAATGTATTTATTTCGGATTTGGTCTAAGTCCTTCTTCAGGAAAACAAAAAGGTGGAAAAGATGAAGATTATGTATAAAATCAGTTAAATAGTGATTATGGGTAAATACTTATAACTGACGATGGCTGATAATGATTCGGTGTGAATAACGTAAAGGATGAGTTCGCTCTCTGGCCTCTTGACTCAACTTTCTTCCAACTCTTTCTTGTTGCTACGATCTTTCTCCATACATGAAGTTTATTAAAGCTCAACGGAATCAAACTCCTGCTTAATTTTCCACTGATTGCATTTCTTTGTTTACTGCATTATTATAATCATGGGGGAGCGCATGTAGTGGGGGGGGGGGGAGAATGATGAAAGGTATTGAGGCTTAATTCAGGGAACCGGAGCACAGATTCAATTCCCTAGATCGAGAGCCCCTCACCAGCATCAAGGACCTCCCTTGAGGGGTTTGTTTGCTGCAAATATATCCTCGTGTGTCCTACACTGTTCTGTAGTGTATACTACTACCTCTCTTCTTCCTTTCCTACTACCTCTCTTGTCCCGTCCCTATCTGCTGCCTTATATATACTTCCTCCTCGTCGTAAGCTCCTCTCTCCTATGTACGGGTTATTTATGTATTGTTCCAGTCACGGTATTGTGCCTTTTTGTTATTTACAGTCTGTTATGAACAATGTGCTTCGTTTCTCTCATCCTCTACGGCCGCCGCATCAGTGATATTCGGTTTCTCGGCTCTGGAATGTCTCTACTTTACTCTCATGCTAATAGGAGCTTTACTTTCGAAATCTAATAATGAGGATCCGCTATGTGTTTCATTCTGTTTTTAACTGACTGAATCTAAACAATATTCCTTGTATTCTAGATAGTAAACATGTTTCTTCAGGTTATACCCCTCATAGCACTCAGGTAACACCCGTAATAGCACTCAGGTAATACCCCTCATAGCACTCAGGTAACACCCGTAATAGCACTCAGGTAATACCCCTCATAGCACTCAGGTAACACCCGTAATAGCACTCAGGTAATACCCATCATAGCACTCAGGTAATACCCATCATAGCACTCAGGTAACACCCCTCATAGCACTCAGGTAACACCCCTCATAGCACTCAGGTAACACCCCTCATAGCACTCAGGTACGTGTATTTCCTACCACTAATACTCACCTGTTTAGCATTTCCATTTCCTCTTACCGGCTCCAACACACTTGTGAATCTGGCCACTCTCATCGCAACAAGCTTTCAGTACGAAAAAGAAAGAGGTGCTTGCCTTTCTGACACTAACAACGTTGTTTCTGTCATGTAAGGGATTAACAATGTTATTTTTCTCTCTTGTAAAGGATTATAGCATAGAATTCGCACAAGCTGCGTCTCCTTCATAATCATCTTAAATTCCATCTCTAAGATGGAATTTAAGATGATCATTATGCAAATAATTCATAATAATGATATTTATTAATTTTATTCACATACTTGTTGGTATCTTTTTACCGCTGAAATTTAAATGATTATTGTTATATTATTGTTGGGGGTCGTACAGCGCTTGAAGAATGAGAGACAATCAGGTTTGATCCGACGATAGGATGGGCAATTTTATTTCCTAGGATCAATTTCCCTTCATGAAGCATTAGGTTAGATTAGGCAAGGTTCGTCAGGAAACCACCACTGCAGCTTTTGATCATCTGACTGAAACCTTCTACTGGCTCACCAGTCCACTGATTTCAAAATTAATCAAGCCTCAAAGCACCTTGTTCCCTTATACTTTGCAGCGATTCTGTCCACCCTCCTCGGTATTCTCAACATTGCAGTGCCGGTGATCTAACCTGACTTGGCAACCTCATCTACCCCTGGACGACCTTCCCGCTCATCTACCCCTGGACGACCTTCCCACTCATCTACCCCTGGACGACCTTCCCACTCATCTACCCCTGGACGTCCTTCCTACTCATCTACCCCTGGACGACCTTCCCACTCATCTACCCCTGGACGACCTTCCCACTCATCTACCCCTGGACGACCTTCCCACTCATCTACCCCTGGACGACCTTCCCACTCATCTACCCCTGGACGACCTTCCCACTCATCTACCCCTGGACGACCTTCCCACTCATCTACCCCTGGACGACCTTCCCACTCATCTACCCCTGGACGACCTTCCCACTCATCTACCCCTGGACGACCTTCCCATTCATCTACCCCTAGACGACCTTCCCACTCATCTACCCCTGGACGACCTTCCCACTCATCTACCCCTGGACGACCTTCCCACTCATCTACCCCTGGACGACCTTCCCACTCATCTACCCCTGGACGACCTTCCCACTCATCTACCCCTGGACGACCTTCCCGCTCATCTACCCCTGGACGTCCTTCCTACTCATCTACCCCTGGACGACCTTCCCACTCATCTGCCCCTGGACGACCTTCATACTCATCTACCCCTGGACGACCTTCACACTCATCTACCCCTGGACGACCTTCCCACTCATCTACCCCTGGACGACCTTCCCACTCATCTACCCCTGGACGACCTTCCCACTCATCTACCCCTGGACGACCTTCCCACTCATCTACCCCTGGACGACCTTCCCACTCATCTACCCCTGGACGACCTTCCCACTCATCTACCCCTGGACGACCTTCCCGCTCATCTACCCCTGGACGTCCTTCCTACTCATCTACCCCTGGACGACCTTCCCACTCATCTACCCCTGGATGACCTTCCCACTCATCTACCCCTGGACGACCTTCCCACTCATCTACCCCTGGACGACCTTCCCACTCATCTACCCCTGGACGACCTTCCCATTCATCTACCCCTGGACAACCTCCCCACTCATCTACCCCTGGACGACCTTCCCGCTCATCTACCCCTGGACGTCCTTCCTACTCATCTACCCCTGGACGACCTTCCCACTCATCTACCCCTGGACGACCTTCCCACTCATCTACCCCTGGACGACCTTCCCACTCATCTACCCCTGGACGACCTTCCCACTCATCTACCCCTGGACGACCTTCCCACTCATCTACCCCTGGACGACCTTCCCACTCATCTACCCCTGGACGACCTTCATACTCATCTACCCCTGGACGACCTTCACACTCATCTACCCCTGGACGACCTTCCCACTCATCTACCCCTGGACGACCTTCCCACTCATCTACCCCTGGACGTCCTTCCCACTCATCTACCCCTGGACGACCTTCCCACTCATCTACCCCTGGACGACCTTCCCACTCATCTACCCCTGGACGACCTTCCCACTCATCTACCCCTGGACGACCTTCCCACTCATCTACCCCTGGACGACCTTCCCGCTCATCTACCCCTGGACGTCCTTCCTACTCATCTACCCCTGGACGACCTTCCCACTCATCTACCCCTGGACGACCTTCCCACTCATCTACCCCTGGACGACCTTCCCACTCATCTACCCCTGGACGACCTTCCCACTCATCTACCCCTGGACGACCTTCCCATTCATCTACCCCTGGACAACCTCCCCACTCATCTACCCCTGGACGACCTTCCCGCTCATCTACCCCTGGACGTCCTTCCTACTCATCTACCCCTGGACGACCTTCCCACTCATCTACCCCTGGACGACCTTCCCACTCATCTACCCCTGGACGACCTTCCCACTCATCTACCCCTGGACGACCTTCCCACTCATCTACCCCTGGACGACCTTCCCACTCATCTACCCCTGGACGACCTTCCCACTCATCTACCCCTGGACGACCTTCATACTCATCTACCCCTGGACGACCTTCACACTCATCTACCCCTGGACGACCTTCCCACTCATCTACCCCTGGACGACCTTCCCACTCATCTACCCCTGGACGTCCTTCCCACTCATCTACCCCTGGACGACCTTCCCACTCATCTACCCCTGGACGTCCTTCCCACTCATCTACCCCTGGACGACCTTCCCACTCATCTACCCCTGGACGACCTTCCCACTCATCTACCCCTGGACGACCTTCCCACACACAATATATATATATATATATATATATATATATATATATATATATATATATATATATATATATATATATATATATATATATATATATATATATATATATATATTACCAGGAGCAGCAGTCATTGCCCCCACAAATAGTGTCTTGCTAGGAGCACCTCTGGGAAGCAATGCCATTGACACAATTCTCAGGAAGAAATTGGAAGAGTTAAGGAGAATGGAACAACGAATAGGCAATCTGGACACCCACGATGCATTGTACCTTCTCACAAAGTGCTTGAGTCTGCCCAGGTTGACATATTTCCTAAGATGTGCACCTTCAAATGATAACCCTATACTGCACGAATATGACAGTGTCCTGAGGCAGATTTTTATGAAAGTACTTAATCTTACTCTAGAAGACGGGCAGTGGAACCAAGCTACACTTCAAGTCAGACTAGGAGGCATTGGTGTCCGCAAGTCATCACAGATTGCGTTACCTGCTTTTCTGTCCTCGTGTATTGCATCCAGAGAGCTTGTAGCAGCGATTCTCCCTGAACATCTTAGGGACAAGAATGGAGTCCAGGACCAAAAATTCATTAACGGAGCAATGATCTGGGATAATCTAACGGGCTCTGAAACCAGACCTGCTCCCCCCAACAACTAAAAACAATCGCACTGGGATGGTCCAATAGTGGAAAATATAGCCTCAACAATGCTTCAGTGTGTGTCAGGGAAGGATAGAGCCCGCCTCCTGGCAGTGAGAGCCCCTCATGCTGGGGACTTTCTGTTGGCTGTTCCCAACTCCAGCCTTGGCACACGCCTCTACCCACAGACCATCCGCATCGGTGTTGCCCTTCGACTTGCCGCCCCTATTCTCGCCGAACACAGGTGTATTTGTGGCAGTGAAGCAGCAGACCGATTCGGATACCATGGTCTTGTGTGCCGTAAATCCGAGGGAAAGATTGCAAGACATGAGGAGGTTAATAACATTATCAAGAGGAGCCTCATAACAGCTGGATGCCCAGCAGTAAGGGAGCCACCCCAACTATGCAGATCTGATGGCAGCTAGAAGCGTTCAAGATTGAGACACTTATGCAGCATATGGGAATCTTTATTCAGGAAACGTTTCGCCACACAGTGGCTTCATCAGTCCAATACAAAGAGGAAGGCGTAAGGAGAGGAGGAGTATGAGGTAATCAGTCCCTCAGCCTGGAGTCGATGTGTTCAGTCCATCAATCTTGTAGAATGTACAGCATAGGGCTGTAGACGTGGCTTATATACTGTAGTGAGGTGAGGTGAAGCAGGCGGAGGCGGGGTCATAGTGGTACCATCCACTAGTCGAAGTAGGTCTTCGTCCAAAGTGTCTCAATCTTCAACTTGTCGGTTTTTCAAACCATTCATCACAACTGTCAGACACTGCAGCATCATGGGATCTTGTTACAAAGAATTCTTCAACACTTGTTCAACCTTTGGACGAAGACCTACTTCGACTAGTGGATGGTACCACTATGACCCCGCCTCCGCCTGCTTCACCTCACCTCACTACAGTATATAAGCCACGTCTACAGCCCTATGCTGTACATTCTACAAGATTGATGTACTGAACACATCGACTCCAGGCTGAGGGACTGATTTACTCATACTCCTCCTCTCCTTACGCCTTCCTCTTTGTATTGGACTGATGAAGCCACTGTGTGGCGAAACGTTTCCTGAATAAAGATTCCCATATGCTGCATAAGTGTCTCAATCTTCAACTTGTCGGTTTTTCAAACCATTCATCACAGAAGCGTTCAGATGGTATCACCCTTCAAGCCTGGACAGATGGGAAGCACGTGGTGTGGGACTATACATGTGCATCTACCTTGGCTGATACCTATCTCCAATACACCAGGGAGGAAGGAGGGGCAGCTGCCAGCTTCAGGGAGTCCCAAAAGTCTAGAAAATATGGATAACTTGCCCATCATTATATGTTTGTTCCCATAGGCTCAGAGACCCTTGGCTCATGGGGAAAGAATACATCTAAATTCCTTAAGGAGCTGGGAAAAAGACTCATCAGGGTAACTAGGGATCCCAGGGCAGCTAGTTTTCTGCTCCAGCGGCTCAGTGCGGCTGTTCAAAGGGGTAATGCCTGCTGTATTTTGGGCACACGCCCCAGCTCTGAGGAGCTGGATGAGATTTTCGCCTTATAATCGGTGATACACACGTAACAACATGTACCGTATATGCCACCTTTATATCAACAATGTATCTCTTAAATCTTCTGTACCATATTATGTAATAAAATATTCCTATTGGTAAAAAAAATATATGAAAAGATGGGGTGGTAGGGGAAGTGGAATATTCAAACGGCTTCAGGAAGAAATCCAAATATTCTTCCTTGAAGCCTTTTTATCCACTTCTCCGAGGCTGTGTGTCCCACAATTTACACCAGAGGTGGACACCATCATATATATATATATATATATATATATATATATATATATATATATATATATATATATATATATATATATATATATATATATATATATATATATATACATATATATATATATATATATATATATATATATATATATATATATATATATATATATATATATATATATATATATATATATATATATATATATATATATATATATATATTTATATATTCCTCTTAAAAACTTAAGTAACGTAAATATACATACACGTATTACGTATTCCACCTAATTATGCTCTGAATATAGTATACTTTATTCATATTATGTATATGAAGGAGAGAGAAAATAAAAACTAGAGTGAGAGAGAAAGAGAGAAGGGGAAAGGGAAGGAAAGGGGATGGGAGAGGAAGAATAAGGGAGATGTATTTTTTTAGACTCTTAAAAAGAAAATTCAGTGTGAGGTTTACGTCCCTCTGTCCTGATTTCTGCGGTCTATATTTGTAACTTCTGTAAGTTATCCTTGTAATAACTGTAAGTCGACACTTCTAACTTCTGTAGCCTACACTTCTAACTTTTGTAAGTCGACACTTCTAAAAACTGTAAGCCGACACTTCTAACTTCTGTAGCCTACACTTTTAACTTCTGTAAGTCGACACTTCTAACTTCTGTAGCCTACACTTTTAACTTCTGTAAGTCGACGCTTCTAACTTCTGTAGCCTACGCTTCTAACTTCTGTAAGTCGACGCTTCTGACTTCTGTAGCCTACTCTTCTAACTTCTGTAAGTCGACACTTCTGACTTCTGTAGCCTACACTTTTAACTTTTGTAAGTCGATACTTCTAACTTCTGTAGCCTACACTTTTAACTTCTGTAAGTCGACACTTCTAACTTCTGTAGAATACACTTTTAACTTCTGTAAGTCGACGCTTCTAACTTCTGTAGCCTACGCTTCTAACTTCTGTAAGTCGACACTTCTGACTTCTGTAGCCTACACTTTTAACTTTTGTAAGTCGACACTTCTAACTTCTGTAGCCTACACTTTTAACTTCTGTAAGTCGACGCTTCTAACTTCTGTAGCTTACGCTTCTAACTTCTGTAAGTCGACGCTTCTAACTTCTGTAGCCTACTCTTCTAACTTCTGTAAGTCGACACTTCTAACTTCTGTAGCCTACACTTTTAACTTCTGTAAGTCGACACTTCTAACTTCTGTAGCCTACTCTCCTAACTTCTGTAAGTCGACACTTCTAACTTCTGTAGCCTACTCTCCTAACTTCTGTAAGTCGACACTTCTAACTTCTGTAGCCTACTCTTCTAACTTCACTAGTGTTTGAGTGGGAATCCTTCCTAAGAAAAGAAAGTTCTCTTACCACCACAGCGGACGGAGGATCAAGCCTCCATCACTCCTTGAGCTGAATGTCCCGCACGAGTTTAGCGCACTTGAGTG
>NC_091312.1:37244331-37246831 GCF_038502225.1 Cherax quadricarinatus
TCCTCCAGTTCCATCCTACCTCTCATATCCTCCAGTTCCATCCTACCTCTCATATCCTCCAGTTCCATCCTACCTCTCACATCCTCCAGTTCCATCCTACCTCTCTCATCGTCCAATTCCATCCTACCTCTCTCATCGTCCAGTTCCATCCTACCTCTCTCATCGTCCAGTTCCATCCTACCTCTCTCATAGTCCAATTCCATCCTACCTCTCTCATCGTCCAGTTCCATCCTACCTCTCTCATCGTCCAGTTCCATCCTACCTCTCTCATCGTCCAGTTCCATCCTACCTCTCTCATCGTCCAGTTCCATCCTACCTCTCTCATCGGCCAGTTCCATCCTACCTCTCATATCCTCCAGTTCCATCCTACCTCTCATATCCTCCAGTTCCATCCTACCTCTCATATCCTCCAGTTCCATCCTACCTCTCACATCCTCCAGTTCCATCCTACCTCTCTCATCGTCCAGTTCCATCCTACCTCTCTCATCGTCCAGTTCCATCCTACCTCTCTCATCGTCCAATTCCATCCTACCTCTCTCATCGTCCAGTTCCATCCTACCTCTCTCATCGTCCAGTTCCATCCTACCTCTCTCATCGTCCAGTTCCATCCTACATCTCTCATCGTCCAGTTCCATCCTACCTCTCTCATCGGCCAGTTCCATCCTACCTCTCTCATTGTCCAGTTCCATCCTACCTCTCTCATCGTCCAATTCCATCCTACCTCTCTCATCGTCCAGTTCCATCCTACCTCTCTCATCGTCCAATTCCATCCTACCTCTCTCATCGTCCAGTTCCATCCTACCTCTCTCATCGTCCAGTTCCATCCTACATCTCTCATCGTCCAGTTCCATCCTACCTCTCTCATCGTCCAATTCCATCCTACCTCTCTCATCGTCCAGTTCCATCCTACCTCTCTCATCGTCCAGTTCCATCCTACCTCTTTCATCGTCCAGTTCCATCCTACCTCTCTCATCGTCCAGTTCCATCCTACCTCTCACATCCTCCAGTTCCATCCTACATCATCCTCAGGTTCCACAATCTCTGTTTTCTTTGCTGTCAATAATTTCCTCTCAGTTCCCTTATTTTTCCAGCTAATTTCCCTTCCTTTCACTGGTCTGTCACTGGCTCTAGAGCCAGCTGGCTCTCTATAGTGCCAACTGGCTCTCTGTAGTGCCACACAGAAAGTTTTGACATCCTACTGACGCTAAAGTTACCCTTTGACACTAAGTTCGATCCTATGATCACTTGGACACTGAGTTTAACTCTTTGATCATCTGACAGTGATCTTAGTTATGATCATTACTAACTCGGGGTCATCACTGTCAGTTATTAACTCACATAATAACTCCAACAACACGCTCATTGGAGAAGCCAGGTATAGATACTCAAAAAAAAACGGGAAAATGGAATTAATGTATAAGTGTTATAGATTCCATCACACATTAGATTACTCCGTTGTAAATATGAACACATAAGCAGTATAATGTGATCCTTTATTAACTACGTTTCGCCCACACAGTGGGCTTTTTCAAGTCACAAACAGTAGTTCTGTTTGTGACTTGAAAAAGCCCACTGTGTGGGCGAAACGTAGTCAATAAAGGATCACATTATACTGCTTGTGTGTTTATATTTCCATTGTGTCGGTATTTTATACCATTTATTTCCATTACTCCGTTGTGATGGAGTAATTCAGAAGGTCCTTGAGGGATAATGTGGAATATAACTTTAGTGAGTCTGTGTCTAGCAATAGGAATAATTTGTAGATGAATGGTTCAGAGAACCGACATGTTGATAAGTTAGACACATGTGCAACTCTTGGGTATCTTTATTGAGGAAACGTTTCGCCACACAGTGGCTTCATCAGTCCATACAAAGGAGAAACTTGAAGAACAGGAGGAGAATGAGGTAATCAGTCCCTCAACCTTGAGTCGATGTGGTCAGTCCATCAATCTTGAATAGAATACGGCATACGTGCTGAGAAGGAGCTTATAAACCGTTGGCAGGAGAGGTGCAGCAGTCAAGGTTGAGGGACTGATTACCTCATTCTCCTCCTGTTCTTCAAGATTCTCCTTTGTATGGACTGATGAAGCCACTGTGTGGCGAAACGTTTCCTCAATAAAGATACCCAAGAGTTGCACATGTGTCTAACTTATCAATAGGAATAATGTTAGGAGAGAAGTAAATAATTAAACTGAATGTTTTAAGAATGTTTTAAGAATGTTTTAAGAATGTTTTAAGAATGCAGATAGAAGGCTGAATAGATCTATAACCCTTTATGATAATATGGTTGTAGATGAGTGCGTGTATGGAGCAACTTGGCAGACCCCGTGTGGTAGGTCTTCCTGGCAGACCCCGTGTGGCAGGTCTTCCTGGCAGACCCCGTGTGGTAGGTCTTCCTGGCAGACCCCGTGTGGTAGGTCTTCCTGGCAGACCCAGTGTGGTAGGTCTTCCTGGCAGACCCCGTGTGGCAGGTCTTCCTCGCAGACCCCGTGTGGCAGGT
>NC_091312.1:37249331-37306831 GCF_038502225.1 Cherax quadricarinatus
CCAGAAACTGGCTGTTAACTCAACACTTATAGAAACAGGTTGTTAACTCAAAACTTCCAGAAACTGGCTGTTAATTCAACTCCTCCAGAAACTGGCTAACCCTACACCTCCAGAAACTGACTGTTAATTCAACACCTCCAGAAACTGGCTGTTAATTCAACACCTCCAGAAACTGGCTGTTAATTCAACACCTCCAGAAACTGGCTGTTAACCCCACACCTCCAGAAACTGGCTGTTAACCCTACACCTCCAGAAACTGGATGTTAATTCAACACCTCCAGAAACTGGCTGTTAACCCCACACCTCCAGAAACTGGCTGTTAACCCCACACCTCCAGAAACTGGCTGTTAATTCAACAACTCCAGAAACTGATGTTAACCCCACACCTCCAGAAAATGGCTGTTAATTCAACACCTACAGAAACTGACTGTCAATTCAACACATCCAGAAACTAGCTGTTAACCCCACACCTCCAGAAACTGGCTGTCAATTCAACATCTCCAGAAATTGGCTGTCAATTCAAAACTTCGAGAAACTGGCTGTTAAATACCAACCATCAAAAGTTGGCTGCTGTTAATTTTTCGTCTCGAAGCTAACATCGCTAGAAGTGAGGAGAAAGTGCAATTGATACTACGATACTCATACTATTTACGATATTCCTAATATTTACAATATTTGCAGCGTTTACTATTCAGTGGGTTTAAGATATTCATTGTGTTTCAAGAATACTATTAACGATATTCATAGCGGTTACGATATTCATAATTTTCGCGATATTTATAGTACTTACAATATTAATCAGTGATATTCATACTGCCTATGAACTTCATAGCGTTTAGAAAATTTCTGGCATTTACAATACCCTCAGAATGCTTGTGTATGTGTACGTTCTTGAGAACGTAAGGGCTGCTGCACAACTTTGTGCCTCGAAACATTACCTGAGATTTACATCTCATATGTGTGCAGAGACTGGATTTAACTTATGGTCAATTATTAGAGTGCTTTTGGGATTATTTGAGTACACACACACACACACACACACACACACACACACACACACACACACACACACACACACACACACACACACACACACACACACACACACACACACACACACACACACACATACAGACATTGCACTGCTTACAGTAATGAAGAAAAATTTTGTGAATATTATCTAGTTATAATTTGATGTAAATGGCTTGGAAAGCCGACAACTTGGAAAATGAGAAACATGTACAGCATTTGGGAATATTTATTGTGGAAGCGTTTCACCAGCCAGTGGCTTCTTCGGTCCAATACAGAGAAGAACGGTGCAAGATGAGGCGGAGTTTGTGGTAATCAGTCTCTCAACCTGATGTCAAAGTGGTCACTCCATCAATCTTGAGAAATAAGTTGTAATTTACATATGTACTTAGAGTTGTGTAGTTTATAATTTATTCATATGTAAACATTAATTTTGTAGGCCTATACGAATATTTAACAATTTATGTTGAACATTACCGAGAATTAATCACTATCTCCTAACGTTTAAAGGATTAGACGTTACTAATCTTAGCGGCGTCAGTCCAGCGACTTTAGGATTCGTACCAAACGTCTAACAGATTGGAAGTTGACTTTAAAAGAGTTTGGAGCTGACATAGCTCGCCCCGGGCACCAAAAAATGTTAGCTATGGCACTGCATGCAGTGCCACATACCTGCTCCCACACTACACACTCTTACTAGGTCTTATACATTTTAAAATATTTCATAAGTAGCGGAAGTGATCTCCAATATTCAACTAACACCTACTGTAGGTACCTATTTTCTGCTGTAGGTACCTATTTTCTGCTGTAGGTACCTATTTTCTGCTGTAGGTACCTATTTTCTGCTGTAGGTTCCTATTTTCTGCTGTAGGTACCTGTTTTCTGCTGTAGGTTCCTATTTTCTGCTGTAGGTACCTGTTTTATGCTGTAGATACCTATTTTGTGGTGTAGGTACCTATTTCTGCTAGATGAACAAGATCAACAGGTGTAGATAACCTTGGACACATGTCTTGCGTGCAGAGTGGAGCTGGTGCCTGTCGATTTGGGGACGGAGGATCGAGCATTCCTCTCCCCGACGCCTTACTTTGTATGTTTCACAGGGATTTAGAGTTTTTATTTAACAGTCCTGCCTGGAAATCGAACCCTGGTTCATTCAGTTGTGTGCAGCTCTTACCGGTTGTACTGTTTATGTGATGGCCAAACTAACAGTAAAGTCTGCCTTATTTATATAATGTGGACAAAACCATTGCTGATGGTACTTACTTCTCTCCCTGTCCTCCCTTCCTATCTTTATCTCTCTTCTTTCCCCCTTACTCCTTTCTTTCGCTCCCTCTCCCTTACTCTCAATTTACCTCCCCACGTTTCTCCCTTCCTTCCACCCCTCCATTTCTCATTCCCCTTCATTCTTCTCCCCTTTTTACATCATTATACCAATTCTCCACTTTCTTCTTTCTATTCCCTCGTCTCCTTCTTTCCCGTCTTTTTCTTTTTACCCCACCCATTCTAACCTCCCTTCTTTCTTCCTTCCTTCCTTCCTTTCCTTGAACTACCGCCTATTATCTCTCTCCTTCTCCTTCATCTTCCTCCTCCCTCCCTCCTTTCCTATCTTTCCTCTCTTTTCTATAACAAGAGACGAAATACAATCAGTGACGCTGCAGCTCTGAACTTTCACGTTCAGTGACGCTGCAGCTCTGAACTTTCACGTTCAGTGACGCTGCAGCTCTGAACTTTCACGTTCAGTGACGCTGCAGCTCTGAACTTTCACGTTCAGTGACGCTGCAGCTCTGAATTTCTACGTTCAGTGACGCTGCAGCTCTGAACTTTCACGTTCAGTGACGCTGCAGCTCTGAATTTCTACGTTCAGTGACGCTGACTATGGCCAGCCACGGAGGTTTTATATAGCTTCGGAACGTTGTGTTGTTGTCGATGGTGGTGGTGAAGATGGTGTTATTATTGTTGTTGTTGGTGGTGGTGGTGGTGTTGGCGGTGTATTTTGGTGTTGGTGATGTTTTTGTTACAACACCGATAACTACACTATAATATTCTAACAGACAATACTAGGTCAGCCTCTCACTACCCTTCAAGTATCTAGGTTGTGTCTGGCTTGTAACAGATATTTACCAGTACTTACTCTTCTCATCGGAGCAGAACCAATTATCCTCAGAACAGCGCCTCTAAGTGGACTTTTCAAAATAGGAATAGAAATGGGAGAACGAGGAGTAGCTGCTAAATGTTTGAGAACCTTAAATAATCCTAAGAATGTTATCCAGGATAAACATTATATACACTTAGATTAACCTAAGCTGGAATAATAACTTTCTTCACATATATCAGTGCATATATTATAAATTTATATTTTTTTTTTTTTTTTTTTTTTTATTCGCCGGTATTCTCCCGGCCCGGGTCTTTTCCAAGTAGTGGTGACCCGGCCTTGGCTCCCTATCTGGGGAGTGTCTCGAGACTTAAGTCTCCCATGGGAGGAGGTACAAGTACCCCCTCATCTTTGGGACCAACTGTCCCCAGGCCTAGCCACATTCCCCGCCCTCACGGGGCTCGTAGGGAGAAGCTAGGCCTCTGGTCTGCCATCTGCCCCGCCCCGAAGGGGCTCGTGGGGATGGCAGTCTTGTGAGCTGAAGGTGGTAGCAAGCTCAGGCTATCTATATAAATTTATATATATCGTTTGAACAACAGCATATTAACTAGTATACCTCTGGCATGTTACTGAATCTAACAGGTATATAAAGTAATAGCAGTAATTAACTGTATCATCCGGCGCTTTACTATGCATCTGAATGTATCTAATAGTACTTAAATAATATATGTCTGTATGTAGCCGATTCTACATAGAATGACTGATAAAACTAACATGTTCCTAAATATACTAGCATCTTACATCAGAGAGGCAATAAGCACAGCTTGTTTGAACATAGTGACAGGTTCGACAAACAGTAATGCGCACAAAACAGCCATAAGCAGCACGACAGCATGCAAGGAAGTAAGCGACACAAAATGGCCTAACTGGGGGCAGTCACCATGTATTCCACAGAAGGTAAGAAACTCCCAAATCTGAGTTCAGCAACTTCAAAACTCTGACTATGACAGTGCATAGATGCTGGCCTAACCAAGTCAGATTAAGAGTTAGACACAAGAACTGGATTTAATTTAGTGTCTCATGATACAACCACAGAATGTCCAAAAATCAATCATTCTATATCAGTCTCTCGGAACAAAATTCTCTAGAGGACAAGAAATGTGACTCGATTCACTAACGAGATCACAGTCTACCACAAGAGTCAACGAGTCAACATCACAACACGAACAGAATTCTCGCAAACAGAGGAGACAGTTAACTTGACTCACGAAATCGTAATGACACGATTGCAAAGAAACCATACCACGGGCGGGGATAGAACCCGCGATCAGAGAGTCTCAAAACTCCAGACCGTCGCGTTAGCCACTGGACGAGCTAGCCACAATAAGATTCGTCCAACTAGGTATATTTCTACACCATAGGAAGGTTAGCATAGGCACCACTGTGACCACAAATGCAAGTTTTTACAGACGAATCTCCAGCTAGCGTGGCCGTGACGAACTCTAGCTAAAGTTCGTCACAGCCACGCTAGCTGGAGATTCGTCTGTAAAAACTTGGATTTGTGGTCACAGAGGTGCCTGTGCTAACCTTATGGTGTAGAAATATACCTAGTTGGACGAATCTTATTGTGGCTAGCTGGTCCAGTGGCTAACGCGACTGTCTGGAGTTTTGAGACTCTCTGATCGCGGGTTCTATCCCCACCCGTGGTACTTTTTTTTTTTTTTTTAGAGGAGAGAGGTTTCTTGATTTCTCAAGGATGACAAAGAGAGAGAGAGATGGCTCCAACTTCATCCTGTTCCCTACTTGTATATTTCATAACAATAAAAATGCTTTCAAATGAGCTGATGTAGGTAACAGCTCTTAGCTTGCCAATAAAGTTAGGAATCCTTAACCTGTAAATAGCTTGTCAATAAAGCTAGGGATCCTTAACCTTGTCAAACCCTGTGTAAAAGGGAGAGAGAGAGAGAGAGAGAGAGAGAGAGAGAGAGAGAGAGAGAGAGAGAGAGAGAGAGAGAGAGAGAGAGAGAGAGAGAGAGAGAGAGAGAGAGAGAGAGAGAGAGAGAGAGAGAAAGAAAGAGAGAGAGTGTAGTCGATGTAGACATGATGTAGAGGTGGACGCTCTAGGAATGCACCACAATCGATAAACCGACAAACAAGCACGTAGTGGAGCCAGACAGATAATGAGAACCTCAAATCAGCCAGCAGAGAAAGTTTAGTATAAAACGTCCTTTCTTATAACCGTATAAAAATAAATATTACTATAACAAAATATTTTAAATTTAGCTGCTAACGAAAATAACATATGAGGTTTAATGTTAAATAAAACATTTTCTTGATATATATAAATGTGTGTTTATTTTATATTAGATTGTTGTTTTTTGTTATTGGTTTTAGTGGTAGTGGTGGTGGTAGTGGTAACAGTGGTGGTGGTAGAGGTAACAGTGGTGGTGGTAGTGGTAACAGTGGTGGTGGTAGTGGTAACAGTGGTGGTGGTAGAGGTAACAGTGGTGGTGGTAGTGGTAACAGTGGTGGTGGTAGTGGTAACAGTGGTGGTGGTAGTGGTAACAGTGGTGGTGGTAGTGGTAACAGTGGTGGTGGTAGTGGTAACAGTGGTGGTGGTAGTGGTAACAGTGGTGGTGGTAGTGGTAACAGTGGTGGTGGTAGAGGTAACAGTGGTGGTGGTAGAGGTAACAGTGGTGGTGGTAGAGGTAACAGTGGTGGTGGTAGAGGTAACAGTGGTGGTGGTAGTGGTAACAGTGGTGGTGGTAGAGGTAACAGTGGTGGTGGTAGAGGTAACAGTGGTGGTGGTAGAGGTAACAGTGGTGGTGGTAGTGGTAACAGTGGTGGTGGTAGAGGTAACAGTGGTGGTGGTAGTGGTAACAGTGGTGGTGGTAGAGGTAACAGTGGTGGTGGTAGAGGTAACAGTGGTGGTGGTAGAGGTAACAGTGGTGGTGGTAGAGGTAACAGTGGTGGTGGTAGTGGTAACAGTGGTGGTGGTGGTGGTAGAGGTAACAGTGGTGGTGGTAGAGGTAACAGTAGTGGTGGTAGAGGTAACAGTGGTGGTGGTAGAGGTAACAGTGGTGGTGGTAGAGGTAACAGTGGTGGTGGTAGTGGTAACAGTGCTGGTGGTAGAGGTAACAGTGGTGGTGGTAGAGGTAACAGTGGTGGTGGTAGAGGTAACAGTGGTGGTGGTAGTGGTAACAGTGGTGGTGGTAGAGGTAACAGTGGTGGTGGTAGTGGTAACAGTGGTGGTGGTAGAGGTAACAGTGGTGGTGGTAGAGGTAACAGTGGTGGTGGTAGAGGTAACAGTGGTGGTGGTAGAGGTAACAGTGGTGGTGGTAGTGGTAACAGTGGTGGTGGTAGAGGTAACAGTGGTGGTGGTAGAGGTAACAGTAGTGGTGGTAGAGGTAACAGTGGTGGTGGTAGAGGTAACAGTGGTGGTGGTAGAGGTAACAGTGGTGGTGGTAGAGGTAACAGTGGTGGTGGTAGAGGTAACAGTGGTGGTGGTAGAGGTAACAGTGGTGGTGGTAGAGGTAACAGTGGTGGTGGTAGAGGTAACAGTGGTGGTGGTAGAGGTAACAGTGGTGGTGGTAGAGGTAACAGTGGTGGTGGTAGAGGTAACAGTGGTGGTGGTAGAGGTAACAGTGGTGGTGGTAGAGGTAACAGTGGTGGTGGTAGAGGTAACAGTGGTGGTGGTAGAGGTAACAGTGGTGGTGGTAGAGGTAACAGTGGTGGTGGTAGAGGTAACAGTGGTGGTGGTAGTGGTAACAGTGGTGGTGGTAGAGGTAACAGTGGTGGTGGTAGAGGTAACAGTAGTGGTGGTAGAGGTAACAGTGGTGGTGGTAGAGGTAACAGTGGTGGTGGTAGAGGTAACAGTGATGGTGGTAGAGGTAACAGTGGTGGTGGTAGAGGTAACAGTGGTGGTGGTAGAGGTAACAGTGGTGGTGGTAGAGGTAACAGTGGTGGTGGTAGAGGTAACAGTGGTGGTGGTAGAGGTAACAGTGGTGGTGGTAGTGGTAACAGTGGTGGTGGTAAAGGTAACAGTGGTGTTGGTAGAGGTAACAGTAGTGGTGGTAGAGGTAACAGTGGTGGTGGTAGAGGTAACAGTGGTGGTGGTAGAGGTAACAGTGGTGGTGGTAGAGGTAACAGTGATGGTGGTAGAGGTAACAGTGGTGGTGGTAGTGGTAACAGTGGTGGTGGTAGAGGTAACAGTGGTGGTGGTAGAGGTAACAGTGATGGTGGTAGAGGTAACAGTGGTGGTGGTAGAGGTAACAGTGGTGGTGGTAGAGGTAACAGTGGTGGTGGTAGAGGTAACAGTGGTGGTGGTAGAGGTAACAGTGGTGGTGGTTAGAGGTAACAGTGGTGGTGGTAGAGGTAACAGTGGTGGTGGTAGAGGTAACAGTGGTGGTGGTAGAGGTAACAGTGGTGGTGGTAGAGGTAACAGTGGTGGTGGTAGAGGTAACAGTGGTGGTGGTAGAGGTAACAGTGGTGGTGGTAGAGGTAACAGTGGTGGTGGTATTAGTGGTGGTATTGGTGGTGGCGGTATTGGTGGTAGAGGTAGCAGCAGTAGTAGTACTGATGGTTGTAATGACAGTGGTGGTAGGAGTAATGGGAGTGGTAGTGATAGTGGTGTTGGTGATGGTACTGATACTGGTGGTGGTGGTGGTGGTGGTGGTGGTGGTGGTGGTGGTGGTGGTGGTGGTGGTGGTGGTGGTGTTTATTGGTAAAAAATGAAACATGACCACCCCACCCCCTCCAGTGAGACCCCTGGTCATATTTGCGAGGTCTTCCTGACTGTGAGTATAGTCATGTGATGACCCAGTCGATGGGACTTTTGGCCATTTTAGCGAGGTCTTCCTGTCTTACTAGGAGGCTGCCAGGTCGTCCCCCTCATTTCACTATTAAGAACTAAAATACCAGTCAAAATCCACTTAATCATCCCAACAGAGCACTGAATAGCAATCAGTGCTATAAAATCGCTCTATACGGCTACGCTATTAACCAGGAAGAATCAATCATTTCCTATTTAAGAGAATAACATTGTCTACAAGGATATACATTACCTGAGAGAGAACTGTAGTAGACTACTTTGGAGGATCCCTTGAATTCTAAGAGGACCCTCCTCCACTTAGTACACGCTTTGGAAGATCCCTTGAATTCTAAGACGACCCTCCTTCACTTACTAGACGCTTTGGAGGATCCCTTGAACTCTAAGAGGACCCTCCTCCACTTAGTACACGCTTTGGAGGATCCCTTGAATTCCTAAGAGAACTCTTCTCCACTTCACAGACCCCCTTACAGGTCCGATGCCCAACCCTGTCTTCCACTCTCTCCACTATACAACCCCTGAATCAGGAGAACAAGAAGACATCCAGCTGCCTCAACAAGGAGTGCATCAGCAGAAGAACACAAACCCAACTGCTTTATCGAGGAACCATTGCAAAGGGCTGCTTTTCAGAGTCTGCTGCCTTATGAATCCGCCACGTCAGTATTAAAATTCAAATCATAAGATCTAACACTTGGATGTCCACGCCATGTTTACAAAAAAAAAAACTTCACAGTAGTTTACTACAAAGTAGTTCACTGCACAGTAGTTCACTACACAGTAGTTTACTACACAGTAGTTCACTACACAGTAGTTTACTACACAGTAGAACACCTGCAGACTTCTCGAGGTGAGATATATACAGGGGTGTACGGACACACCTCGAATTTCGAATGTATCGAGTACCTGTGTTTCAGAGAATAGAATGATCTCTTTCATAAAAGAATGATCAGCTTCGTAACAAAATGATTTCTTTCATACCAGAATGGTGAGGTAGGTTCATATGAGAATGATCTCTTTCGTAATACAGTGGTCTAGTTAATGGAATTTCTTGCATAATAGAATGATCTTGTTCATAAAAAAATAGTGACAATACTATGGCTGGAACAATGAATGATCTCTTTCCTAAGGGAACGACCTCTTTCACAAGATAATGATCTCACTCGTAAGAAAATAATCTCATTCCTAAGCGAACGACATCTTTCACAAGATAATGATCTCATTCATAAGAAAATAATCTCGTTCCTAAGAGAACGACCTCTTCCATAACATAATGATCTCGCCCGTAAGAAAGTAATCTCGTTAATAAGAGAACGACCTCTTTCACAAGATAATCATCTCACCCGTAAGAAAGTAATCTCGTTCCTAACAGAACGACCTCTTTCACAAGATAATGATCTCACCCGTAAGAAAGTAATCTCGTTCCTAACAGAACGACCTCTTTCACAAGATAATGATCTCACCCATAAGAAAGTAATCTCGTTCCTAACAGAACGACCTCTTTCACAAGATAATGATCTCACCCGTAAGAAAGTAATCTCGCTCCTAAGAGACCTGCCTCTTCCATAACATAACGATCTCCTTAAGAGAATAATTCTCGTTCGGGAATGATCTCATACGTGACAGACGACTTCGTAAGTGTAACTGCACAACCGATCACTAGCGACGTTAAGCTGGTTCAGTCCCAGGTGAGACCTGCTCAATCAGCGTATATTAGAATTAAATTGCCAGTTCTGTTTATTAATTTTACGTTCACGAAGCGAAGCTTTATCAAAAATTTTGGTAGTTCGGGTATCATGGTGGTTGATTATCTGAATTGTAGCCGCCCTGGTGGTTGATTATCTGAATTGTAGCCGCCCTGGTGGTTGATTATCTGAATTGTAGCCGCCCTGGTGGTTGTATTTTGTGAATTGTAGCCGCCCTGGTGGTTGATTATCTGAATTGTAGCCGCCCTGGTGGTTGTATTTTGTGAATTGTAGCCGCCCTGGTGGTTGATTATCTGAATTGTAGCCGCCCTGGTGGTTGATTATCTGAATTGTAGCCGCCCTGGTGGTTGTATTTTGTGAATTGTAGCCGCCCTGGTGGTTGATTATCTGAATTGTAGCCGCCCTGGTGGTTGATTATCTGAATTGTAGCCGCCCTGGTGGTTGTATTTTGTGAATTGTAGCCGCCCTGGTGGTTGATTATCTGAATTGTAGCCGCCCTGGTGGTTGTATTTTGTGAATTGTAGCCGCCCTGGTGGTTGATTATCTGAATTGTAGCCGCCCTGGTGGTTGATTATCTGAATTGTAGCCGCCCTGGTGGTTGTATTTTGTGAATTGTAGCCGCCCTGGTGGTTGATTATCTGAATTGTAGCCGCCCTGGTGGTTGTATTTTGTGAATTGTAGCCGCCCTGGTGGTTGATTATCTGAATTGTAGCCGCCCTGGTGGTTGATTATCTGAATTGTAGCCGCCCTGGTGGTTGTATTTTGTGAATTGTAGCCGCCCTGGTGGTTGATTATCTGAATTGTAGCCGCCCTGGTGGTTGTATTTTGTGAATTGTAGCCGCCCTGGTGGTTGATTATCTGAATTGTAGCCGCCCTGGTGGTTGATTATCTGAATTGTAGCCGCCCTGGTGGTTGATTATCTGAATTGTAGCCGCCCTGGTGGTTGTATTTTGTGAATTGTAGCCGCCCTGGTGGTTGATTATCTGAATTGTAGCCGCCCTGGTGGTTGTATTTTGTGAATTGTAGCCGCCCTGGTGGTTGATTATCTGAATTGTAGCCGCCCTGGTGGTTGATTATCTGAATTGTAGCCGCCCTGGTGGTTGTATTTTGTGTATTGTAGCCGCCCTTGTGGTTGATTATCTGAATTGTAGCCGCCCTGGTGGTTGATTATCTGAATTGTAGCCGCCCTGGTGGTTGATTATCTGAATTGTAGCCGCCATGGTGGTTGATTATCTGAATTGTAGCCGCCCTGGTGGTTGATTATCTGAATTGTAGCCGCCCTGGTGGTTGATTATCTGAATTGTAGCCGCCCTGGTGGTTGTATTTTGTGAATTGTAGCCGCCCTGGTGGTTGTATTTTGTGAATTGTAGCCGCCCTGGTGCTTGTATTTTGTGAATTGTATCCTCCCTGGTGGTTGTATTTTGTGAATTGTAGCCGCCCTGGTGGTTGTATTTTGTGAATTGTAGCCGCCCTGGTGGTTGTATTTTGTGAATTGTAGCCGCCCTGGTGGGTTTATTTTGTGAATTGTAGCCCCCCTGGTGGTTGTATTTTGTGAATTGTAGCCGCCCTGGTGGTTGTATTTTGTGAATTGTAGCCGCCCTGGTGGTTGTATTTTGTGAATTGTAGCCGCCCTGGTGGTTGTATTTTGTGAATTGTAGCCGCCCTGGTGGTTGTATTTTGTGAATTGTAGCCGCCCTGGTGGTTGTATTTTGTGAATTGTAGCCGCCCTGGTGGTTGTATTTTGTGAATTGTAGCCGCCCTGGTGGGTGTATTTTGTGAATTGTAGCCGCCCTGGTGGTTGTATTTTGAGAATTGTAGCCGCCCTGGTGGGTGTATTTTGTGAATTGTAGCCGCCCTGGTGGTTGTATTTTGAGAATTGTAGCCGCCCTGGTGGGTGTATTTTGAGAATTGTAGTCGCCCTGGTGGGTGTATTTTGAGAATTGTAGCCTCCCTGGTGGGTGTATTTTGAGAATTGTAGCCTCCCTGGTGGGTGTATTTTGAGAATTGTAGCCTCCCTGGTGGGTGTATTTTGTGAATTATAGCCGCCCTGATTTATGGGGTTTCCATCAAGATCATGTAGGTTACACGTCACCTCGACACCAATCAAGAATACTTTAATTTCCGAAGCAGGAATTAAGTTCTCGTCGCAGATTCCCAGAGAAATGAGCCTCTCATTATAGGTGCCATTATATTTGGCACAAACAAGTGCCTCTTTTGAGAACTCCGGTTTTCTTTTTTTTTTTTTGGACTGCTCTGATTTAATTTTTTTTGGATATATGTTCAAGGAGAAACTGATATAAGTTATTTAAAAGTATCCTCAATATGTAACGTATATATATGAAGAAGAATATCAATTCGGTATGCACTGGTGGGTGGGTGAGGGTAGGTGAGAGCAGGTGTGAGCAGGTGTGAGCAGGTGTGAGAGGTGTGAGAGCAGGTGTGGTTGGGAAGGAGAGAGGAACGTGCCTGCGGGAGAGTCTTGTTATCCCTCTCTTAGCACTCTTAAATGAAGGAGGGAGGAAGGAAGGAAGGGAAGGAGAAATGGATATAGAAGTGGAAATGCAGGGTGGCATTTCAGCAACAGAAGACGAAGATAAGTAGACATGAGAGAGAGAGAGAGAGAGAGAGAGATGGTTGAGGGTTATTGAGCCAAGCCAACACAAATAATGAAAGAATGTATGATAAAAGGCCAAGAGAGGAGAGAGAAAGGTAGAAATGAGAGATGGGAAAATAAAAAAAAATGAATTCCGAAAAGAAACGATTAAAAATTCTTTTGAAAAAATATTCATGCAGTTCTGGGTGCATGGTATTTACTTACATGTGTGCATGCACTTATATGTATGCATGTACTTACATGTGTGCATGCACTTATATGTTTACACAAGTGTTAAGTTCATGAGGTGTCTAATAGTTAAATTTTAGAGAAATCTCCTCCCAGCCACTCAGTCAGTCCCAGCACTTCCTAGGATCCCAACCCAGTATCTCAACCAGTCTCAGCAAATCCTGTGATCGCCTCTCAGCCTCTCAAGTGGTCTCAGAACCTCTTGAATTCTCTTGAGAAATCAAGGCTTCAAAGTTCATTGTTCCAGGAAGTACAGAAGTGAGTGATGTTTAAGAAACATATATATGTATGTATATATATATGTATGTATATATATATATATATATATATATATATATATATATATATATATATATATATATATATATATATATATATATATATATATATATATATATATATATATCTATATATATATATATATATATATAAAACACAGGATCGAGTCACCACCAATCGTTGCCCTGGAAGATCCACACACAGGTTTTACACGTCGAATGAATAAACACAAAGCAAAAAAGATTCGCTTTGGGAAAGATTTCCAAGAGACGAAGTTCAAGAGAAAATCAGGATTGGAGTGGTGAAACAAGAGCCTCAAAGTGGCGAGACAAAAGAATTTGAGTGGCTTATCAGGTGGCGTACAGAAGGGGATCACTCCTGGTGCCCTTCTGTTCTCTCTATGCGCATGTAACAACAATAGTGAGATTTTTCCTGTATATTATCAACATTCACTGATAAAGTAAATCTAAATAACGAAGTTACAACACCACTTGAGTGTAAAATTAACGAGACTTGCGTCAGAATTTGGAGGCCAACTTAAATTACTTAGTAAACTGGACCGATAAATTTATTTAATAGACGATAAGTGCAGTGCATATCCATTCCAAAAATAAAATTCAAATTCTTTCATGTACACCGTAGTTCTATTGAAAATTATGAGGAAAGTGCTGGTAGTACTAGTGGTCTAGCAGGCTGTGTTGATGCAGGAAGTGCTGGTAGTACTAGTGGTCTAGCAGGCTGTGTTGTGATGCAGGAAGTGCTGGTAGTACTAGTGGTCTAGCAGGCTGTGTTGTGATGCAGGAAGTGCTGGTAGTACTAGTGGTCTAGCAGACAGTGTTGTGATGCAGGAAGTGCTGGTAGTACTAGTGGTCTAGCAGACAGTGTTGTGATGCAGGAAGTGCTGGTAGTACTAGTGGTCTAGCAGACAGTGTTGTGATGCAGGAAGTGCTGGTAGTACTAGTGGTCTAGCAGACAGTGTTGTGATGCGGGAAGTGCTGGTAGTACTAGTGGTCTAGCAGACAGTGTTGTGATGCAGGAAGTGCTGGTAGTACTAGTGGTCTAGCAGACAGTGTTGTGATGCAGGAAGTGCTGGAAGTACTAGTGGTCTAGCAGGCAGTGTTGTGATGCAGGAAGTGCTGGTAGTACTAGTGGTCTAGCAGGCAGTGTTGTGATGCAGGAAGTGCTGGTAGTACTAGTGGTCTAGCAGACAGTGTTGTGATGCAGGAAGTGCTGGTAGTACTAGTGGTCTAGCAGACAGTGTTGTGATGCAGGAAGTGCTGGTAGTACTAGTGGTCTAGCAGACAGTGTTGTGATGCAGGAAGTGCTGGTAGTACTAGTGGTCTAGCAGACAGTGTTGTGATGCAGGAAGTGCTGGTAGTACTAGTGGTCTAGCAGACAGTGTTGTGATGCAGGAAGTGCTGGTAGTACTAGTGGTCTAGCAGACAGTGTTGTGATGCAGGAAGTGCTGGTAGTACTAGTGGTCTAGCAGACAGTGTTGTGATGCAGGAAGTGCTGGTAGTACTAGTGGTCTAGCAGACAGTGTTGTGATGCAGGAAGTGCTGGTAGTACTAGTGGTCTAGCAGACAGTGTTGTGATGCAGGAAGTACTGGTAGTACTAGTGGTCAGTGTTGTGATAGCTGGTAGTACTAGTGGTCTAGCAGACAGTGTTCTGATGCAGGAAGTGCTGGTAGTACTAGTGGTCTAGCAGACAGTGTTGTGATGCAGGAAGTGCTGGTAGTACTAGTGGTCTAGCAGACAGTGTTGTGATGCAGGAAGTGCTGGTAGTACTAGTGGTCTAGCAGACAGTGTTGTGATGCAGGAAGTGCTGGTAGTACTAGTGGTCTAGCAGACAGTGTTGTGATGCAGGAAGTGCTGGTAGTACTAGTGGTCTAGCAGACAGTGTTGTGATGCAGGAAGTGCTGATAGTACTAGTGGTCTAGCAGACAGTGTTGTGATGCAGGAAGTGCTGGTAGTACTAGTGGTCTAGCAGACAGTGTTGTGATGCAGGAAGTGCTGGTAGTACTAGTGGTTTAGCAGACAGTGCTGTGATTCAGGAAGTGCTGGTAGTACTAGTGGTCTAGCAGGCAGTACTCTGATTCAGGAAGTGCTGGTAGTACTAGTGGTCTAGCAGACAGTGTTGTGATGCAGGAAGTGCTGGTAGTACTAGTGGTCTAGCAGACAGTGTTGTGATGCAGGAAGTGCTGGTAGTACTAGTGGTCTAGCAGACAGTGTTGTGATGCAGGAAGTGCTGGTAGTACTAGTGGTCTAGCAGACAGTGTTGTGATGCAGGAAGTGCTGGTAGTACTAGTGGTCTAGCAGACAGTGTTGTGATGCAGGAAGTGCTGGTAGTACTAGTGGTCTAGCAGGCAGTGTTGTGATGCAGGAAGTGCTGGTGGTACTAGTGGTCTAGCAGACAGTGTTGTGATGCAGGAAGTGCTGGTAGTACTAGTGGTCTAGCAGACAGTGTTGTGATGCAGGAAGTGCTGGTAGTACTAGTGGTCTAGCAGACAGTGTTGTGATGCAGGAAGTGCTTGTAGTACTAGTGGTCTAGCAGACAGTGTTGTGATGCAGGAAGTGCTGGTAGTACTAGTGGTCTAGCAGACAGTGTTGTGATGCAGGAAGTACTGGTAGTACTAGTGGTCTAGCAGGCAGTGTTGTGATGCAGGAAGTGCTGGTAGTACTAGTGGTCGAGCAGACAGTGTTGTGATGCAGGAAGTGCTGGTAGTGGAAATATAAACACAAATGCAGTATAATGTGATCCTTTATTGACAACGTTTCACCCACACAGTGGGCTTTTTCAAGTCACACACGGATCTACCTGGGGTTGGAAGGTACGAGAGTATTTATAGTCATGTTCAGAATGTTGAGGTCAGGTGGAGAATGCTGCATCTGATGATCTACCGGGTGGGGTTATAGAGTCTTGGGTAGCTTGGCAGGGGTATTGGACAAGTTGTGAGTAGACCTTCTGCAGTGTTCTATGTTCTTATGTGGGATAGCGATGAAGAAGTTTCTTGGCGAGTGGTTCAGCTATGTTATAGAAGCCATTGTTCTGGTTGAAATTGTTGGTTATAGAGATAAGCGATGATTCCAGGATTCTTCTGTATTGAGTGTTGTCTTCTGTGGCTATAAGTCTTGAGTTTCTGTAGAAGACAACACTCAATACAGAAGAATCCTGGAATCATCGCTTATCTCTATAACCAACAATTTCAACCAGAACAATGGCTTCTATAACATAGCTGAACCACTCGCCAAGAAACTTCTTCATCGCTATCCCACATAAGAACATAGAACACTGCAGAAGGTCTACTCACAACTTGTCCAATACCCCTGCCAAGCTACCCAAGACTCTATAACCCCACCCGGTAGATCATCAGATGCAGCATTCTCCACCTGACCTCAACATTCTGAACATGACCATAAATACTCCCGTACCTTCCAACCCCAGGTAGATCCGTGTGTGACTTGAAAAAGCCCACTGTGTGGGTGAAACGTTGTCAATAAAGGATCACATTATACTGCATTTGTGTTTATATTTCCATTGTGTCGGTATTTTATACCATTTATTTCCAAGTGCTGGTAGTACTAGTGGTCTAGCAGACAGTGTTGTGATGCAGGAAGTGCTGGTAGTACTAGTGGTTTAGTAGACAATGCTGTGATGCAGGAAGTGCTGGTAGTACTAGTGGTCTAGCAGGCAGTGTTGTGATGCAGGAAGTGCTGGTAGTACTAGTGGTCTAGCAGACAGTGTTGTGATGCAGGAAGTGCTGGTAGTACTAGTGGTCTAGCAGACAGTGTTGTGATGCAGGAAGTGCTGGTAGTACTAGTGGTCTAGCAGACAGTGTTGTGATGCAGGAAGTGCTGGTAGTACTAGTGGTCTAGCAGGCAGTGTTGTGATGCACGAAGTGCTGGTAGTACTAGTGGTCTAGCAGACAGTGTTGTGATGCAGGAAGTGCTGGTAGTACTAGTGGTCTAGCAGACAGTGTTGTGATGCAGGAAGTGCTGGTAGTACTAGTGGTCTAGCAGACAGTGTTGTGATGCAGGAAGTGCTGGTAGTACTAGTGGTCTAGTAGACAATGTTGTGATGCAGGAAGTGCTGGTAGTACTAGTGGTCTAGCAGGCAGTGATGTGATGCAGGAAGTGCTGGTAGTACTAGTGGTCTAGCAGGCAGTGTTCTGATGCAGGAAGTGCTGGTAGTACCAGTGGTCTAGCAGGCAGTGTTGTGATGCAGGAAGTGCTGGTAGTACTAGTGGTCTAGCAGGCAGTGTTCTGATGCATTAAGTAATTTTTAATGTCACCTTTCTTGCATTATCTCCTCTCTCTTCTTTCTATAACCAAACTTGCTTTTGTTTTTTTGTTGGTCGATCATTAATATTGTGAGTGAGAGTGCGGTGTTCACTCAGTGTCTGTCACTGGAGCATTGTACTCAGCTCCAAGTGACGTTTGGCCGAAAATAGTGAAGAAATGAAGGAGGTTGCAGATGTCACTGTAGATCTTTATCAGGTCATCTTGAAGCTGACTTGATTAGCTCTACGCAGAGCGAAATCTGGTGTCACCTTTGCTCCTGTACTACAGTGCATGCAGTTTTCCTTTCAATGAAAGGATATTAGACCAACTGGAGCCCGTCCTCTTAAAAACAGTCATATTTTTACTATTGCTAAGATTCTAACCTGGGTGACGTTTAACGAGTGTTAAACAGTGACTGACTGTCACAGATCATGGTAGAGAACAACGTGGCTTCCCATTTTCGGTTCGTTCTTCAGGACTTTTCATCGCCTTTATCTCATTTAACTTATTACTGTTATGGTATGTTATGTATGGTTATTTTTTATCGACAGAGGACAATCTACCCTAAATTAACCTTACATAATCTAACCAAATGTAACGTGGATCGAGAAATTTGTTGTAAACAGTAACAAATCCATATAAAATTTTCAAAGAGACGCTACCAACTGGAAGATGTCGGCTTCGAGCGACCAAAATTATGCCCAGACTACGAAGTATATTTGTTTCCTTCAGCCTTGCTAGTGGAAGACTGAGAGGCGACTTAATTCAGGGTTTTAGCGTTATCAAAGGACTTTATAATCTAGATTCAGAAAAAGAAAATCCTTCAATATTGCTTAGTAAATTACATATGCAACAATGGTTTCAAATTTACAGGGAAACGATTTTAGTCCAACGAGGAGAAGTAATGTGTATTTAATGGTGTGGTAAATATATGGAATGGATTGCCGGAAGCTATTGAGGGCAAAACCGTATATACATTTAAAAATAGGCTGGAAAAATACTTTTATGTAAATCCGCGACTTACAGCGCTCCACTTTAATGTTGTCCATAAACAAACAACATCGTTTGGCGTTCAATCGGCTGTTATTCGTTTATTTTCTCTGTGTACTTTTGCATGTGTTTGTGAGGGAATGAATGATGTTTAGATATAGTCAGTATCTACATTAATGCCAACGTTTCGACCCAATAGCTGACTTGATCAAGATTGACTTGATAAAGTCTACTGTGTTTATGAAACATTACTGTTAATAAAGGTAGCCAGTGCATGTGTCAATGACTCCATTGTCGGTATTTACATCCCATTCCAGCTCCAGGTTTGGCTGTGGACGAATACACAAGGTAACGCCTAACTTCTTCAGGCAACTCACACAATCGTTATAGCAAGATTGCAAACCTGCCACGCTGGTGTGGGATTCGTCTGTTAAAAAACCTGCAGTTGTAGCCATAGTGGTGGCTCATGCTAACCTTCCTATTGTGTATAGAAATATATCTAATTGGATGAATCTCATTAGAGGCAGCTGGTTCAGTTGTTAGCGCACTGGCCTGTAAATTTTAGGACTCACGTGTAGTGGGTTCAAGCCCCCCAACCGTTCCGTGATTTCTTCAATGATCCACATGGGTCATTCGCCTTAAGACGTGGTGGAGGCTCGATCCTCCGTCTGCTGAACGCTAGACATACGCATTTCCTATTTGTACTTACCCATATCACAAATACTTTAAAACTCCAGTCAGCAGTAATAATCGTGCTCACTTTGTTTTTGTATTCTGTCTCTCATATTAGATTTACGTTGTGAGATAAAATCAGATACTTAAGAAATCTGTCTTGTCATCTTTGTGAGGTGAGATCCCAGAATCCATCCAGACAGTTGTTGTTTTGAGAATTTCTATGTCTAAATGAATCGTGTCTTTTCTGAGTTTCTTACCTATTCGTTTACTAATTAGACATTTGAAGACTACACCGACAGGAACAATAATAATTCACTTAAAAGTACGATTTATCAAGCCCTCATGAAGGTCGCACTTTCTTCATCTGTCTGTGTGGCATCACTCCCGTCTGTTACAACCGTCACGTGGCTCTGATGCCACACTCACAAGAGGGGATAGTATGGGTCTTCTTTCCTCCCGCTTTGGGTGCTGGTCATCGTAAGCTTTTCTCTCTCCTACTTGCGAATTATTTGTGTATTGTTCCAGTCACGGTATTGTGCCTTTTTGTTCACTCTCAATAGCTTCTGAGAAGCAGTTGTTGACACGAGTACAGGCGGGTCACCTGGCGAATGGTTTTATATATTTTATATTTTAATGCTAAGGCAAATGAGTGGAGTGAGACTTCTTATGTTACTAATATCCAGGACAATGAGCTCTTGTGTTTTCCTGTACCCGTCAAGGAAAATTACCAGACAGGGTTCTTAGTGTCCAGGAAAATGAGCCGAGAGGGTTGTGGTGCGCTTTTCATGCCAAGAAAATTGAGTAGAGTGGGATTTCCCTTGACCGTCATGTTAAGCAAAATGAAACGAGCTCAACGAGGCATTCAACTTTATGCTCCCATCATTAATTTACAAGATCAAAGAAACTCTGATTGGGAAACTGGAAGGTGAGTTGCAAAGTCCATACTGAAAAAAAAAATTGGAATGAACTTAATAAGTTTGACTCACATGAAGTTAAAGATCTCAGATATCTTTACCTCGCCTGAAAAATGTTAATGTGAATTAAGCTTAATGGATTTACTTTTATTGTCTCATATGGATCCTGATTCGTCTGCTGTGAGTAGTGTGGAATACGTGGTCTGCTTTGAATGGTCTGCTGTGAGAGATGTGCAATTGGTGGCGGTCGGCAGTGAGTGCTTTGCTGTGAGCAGTTCAAGAAATCGGTTAGTATAAGATAATACTTACCAAAATAGATAGGTTATATATATATATATATATATATATATATATATATATATATATATATATATATATATATATATATATATATATATATATATATATATATATATATATATATATATATATATCCAATAAGATCACAGTAAACAGGTGATTTTCAGAATATGCAAAACAACCACTGTGAAAGACTAGAGAAATTCCAAGCGCTTTCGTGACTACTCACATTATCAAGGAACTATGAAAGTAAAGCATCCAAGGAAGCTATATAAGGGGTCTGGCCAACACCTCACTATCAGATCCCACAACAGTTAAACACCTGACGCGCGCCGGCCCAACTGGACAGGTCCTTCGCACAACCCACCAACAAACTATTCTACCCAAGAAAATTAAAAAAATTATTATTTGTGCAGTGTATTATTAAATTCTTCCCAAATTCTATTAATTATAAATGGATCTAATTTATATAAACCAAAGGAAATATTCATATTATTGTCAAAACTGCTTTTTATGAAACAAGATTCAATTATATTCCTGTCGACCATGGACTTGCTTGATACTACTTTCTCAACTTTTTGAAAATCAATTGGATGGTTAAAATCTCTTACATGAATAAATAGAGCATTGGAATCTTGTCCAGTTCTAATGCTATATTTATGTTGTTTTAATCTTAGTTCGAGATTTTTATTCATGTAAGAGATTTTAACCATCCAATTGATTTTCAAAAAGTTGAGAAAGTAGTATCAAGCAAGTCCATGGTCGACAGGAATATAATTGAATCTTGTTTCATAAAAAGCAGTTTTGACAATAATATGAATATTTCCTTTGATTTATATAAATTAGATCCATTTATAATTAATAGAATTTGGGAAGAATTTAATAATACACTGGACAAATAATAATTTTTAAAATTTTCTTGAGTAGAATAGTTTGTTGGTGGGTTGTGCGAAGGATCTGTCCAGTTGGGCCGGCGCGCGTCAGGTGTTTAACTGTTGTGGGATCTGACAGTGAGGTGTTGGCCAGACCCCTTATATACCTTCCTTGGATGCTTTACTTTCATAGTTCCTTGATATTGTGAGTAGTCCCGAAAGCGCTTGGAATTTCTCTATTCTTTCAGAGTGGTTGTTTTGCATATATATATATATATATATATATATATATATATATATATATATATATATATATATATATATATATATATATATATATATATATATATAATAAAATATTTTCAGCCTTTTAACTTAGGTCTCCTTGAGTAAGACACGTCAAGTTGAATCAGGACTGCTGAGTGATTTCAAGATGACGATCAACGTGTCAGGAACCAAACGTTTCTGAGACGCCGTGTTGAGTGAGAAACACTAGATAGGGAAAATTTTCTCTTTTTGTATATATACCTGTCTGTCCGTCTGCCTCTGTCTGTTTCTCTCTCTCTCTCTCTCTCTCTCTCTCTCTCTCTCTCTCTCTCTCTCTCACACACATTTTTCCACTACACAAAGCGTCGATCCCAAGCACAATAGTGCAGTTTGTTTTCCGTGTGCAAGAATAAGCAATGCATTGAGCCGGCGTTTGGTTAGAGAGTGGGCCCACTGTTTATGACTACTACTGATGCTGCTGGCCCAGCTGCTGCTGTTGGCACATTTGCTGCTGCTGATGCAAGGTCAGCTGTTGTTGCTCTTTCTGCTGCTGCTTCTATTGCTACTGGTCCTAGCCCAGCTGCTTCTCCTGATGCTGATGGCCCAGTTCGCATCTTTGTTTTTGTTTCTGTCTCTAAAGGCAAGTCTCGTACTGCTGTTGCTGCTGCTAGCCCAGCTGGTAACAACTGCTGGTGCAGCTGTTACTGCTGGTGCTGTTCGTACTGTTGGTGCTGTTGCTTCTGGTGCTGCTGTTGATAATTGTGTTGTTGTTGGTGCTGCTGCTCCTGCTGACTCAGCTACTAGAATTGTTATTACTGCTGCTGCGGGTCCATCTTCTCCTGGGGTTGTTTCTGCTGCTGCTGGCCCAACTGCTGCTGCGGGGGGTCCCTTTTCTGCTGCTGCTGGCCCAACTGCTGCTGATAGTGTTCGTGCTGTTGCTGCTGGCTCTGCTGCTGCTGATGCAAGATAAGTTGCTACTGCTGCTTCTGCTGCTGTCCCGGTTGTTACTGCTGCTTCCATTGCTGGCCCAGCTGCTGCTGCCTTATCAACTGTTGGCTCCCCGTGTTGCTACAGCTGCTTCTGTTGCTGGCTCAGCTGTTATAGCCGTTTCTGTTGCTGGCCCAGCTGCTACAGCTGCTTCTGTTGCTGACACAGCTGCTACCAAACACCAAGAGGCTAGTATTGAGTTTTGCCAGACAGTTTGGGAAATGGCTGCATTTCCCGTGTGTGGGAAGGTCTCTCAGGTCCTCCCCTCCTTCCTCTTCTTCTCCTCCCCTCTTTTTCCTTCACCTCCTCCTCCCCCTCCTTCTCCTCCCCCTCCCCTCCTCCTCCCCTTCTTTTCTTCCCTCTCCTTCTCCTCCCCTCCTTCTCCCTCTCTTTCTCCTCCCCTCCTCCTCATCTTCCTCTTCTTTTTACTCGTTGTCCTTCCCATTTTATTTTTCGACCTCGTCCGCCTGTTTAATCTCTACTTCCTCCTCCTCCCCCCTCTTCCTCTTCCTCCTCCTCCTCTCCTCTTCTGTCTCCTTCTCTTCCTCCTTCTCCTCTTCCTTCTTTTCCATCTCCTTTACATTCCCTTCTTTTTTTTTACTATAGGTAGTAGGTTGGTAGACAGCAACCACCCAGGGAAGTACTACCGTCCTGCCAGATGACTGTGCAACAGTAACCTGTAACTGTTTTACATGATGGTAGGATTGCTGGTGTTTTTTTTGTCTCATAAACACGCTAGATAACAGGGATATCTTGCTACTCCTACTTACACTTTGGTCACACTTCACAGACACGCACATGCATATATATATACATACATCTAGGTTTTTCTCCTTTTTCTACATAGCTCTTGTTCTTCTTTATTTCTTCTATTGTCCATGGGGAAGTGGAAAAGAATCTTTCCTCCGTAAGCCATGCGTGTCGTATGAGGCGACTAAAATGCCGGGAGCAATGGGCTAGTAACCCCTTCTCCTGTAGACATTTACTAAAAAAGAGAAGAAGAAAAACTTTATAAAACTGGGATGCTTGAATGTGCGTGGATGTAGTGCGGATGACAAGAAAGAGATAATTGCTGATGTTATGAATGAAAAGAAGTTGGATGTCCTGGCCCTAAGCGAAACAAAGCTGAAGGGGGTAGGAGAGTTTCGGTGGGGGGAAATAAATGGGATTAAATCTGGAGTATCTGAGAGAGTTAGAGCAAAGGAAGGGGTACCAGTAATGTTAAATGATCAGTTATGGAAGGAGAAAAGAGAATATGAATGTGTAAATTCAAGAATTATGTGGATTAAAGTAAAGGTTGGATGCGAAAAGTGGGTCATAATAAGCGTGTATGCACCTGGAGAAGAGAGGAATGTAGAGGAGAGAGAGAGATTTTGGGAGATGTTAAGTGAATGTATAGGAGCCTTTGAACCAAGTGAGAGAGTAATTGTGGTAGGGGACCTGAATGCTAAAGTAGGAGAAACTTTTAGAGAGAGTGTGGTAGGTAAGTTTGGGGTGCCAGGTGTAAATGATAATGGGAGCCCTTTGATTGAACTTTGTATAGAAAGGAGTTTAGTTATAGGTAATACATATTTTAAGAAAAAGAGGATAAATAAGTATACAAGATATGATGTAGGGCGAAATGACAGTAGTTTGTTGGATTATGTATTGGTAGATAAAAGACTGTTGAGTAGACTTCAGGATGTACATGTTTATAGAGGGGCCACAGATGTATCAGATCACTTTCTAGTTGTAGCTACACTGAGAGTAAAAGGTAGATGGGATACAAGGAGAATAGAAGCATCAGGGAAGAGAGAGGTGAAGGTTTATAAACTAAAAGAGGAGGCAGTTAGGGTAAGATATAAACAGCTATTGGAGGATAGATGGGCTAATGAGAGCATAGGCAATGGGGTCGAAGAGGTATAGGGTAGGTTTAAAAATGTAGTGTTAGAGTGTTCAGCAGAAGTTTGTGGTTACAGGAAAGTGGGTGCGGGAGGGAAGAGGAGCGATTGGTGGAATGATGATGTAAAGAGAGTAGTAAGGGAGAAAAAGTTAGCATATGAGAAGTTTTTACAAAGTAGAAGTGATGCAAGGAGGGAAGAGTATATGGAGAAAAAGAGAGAGGTTAAGAGAGTGGTGAAGCAATGTAAAAAGAGAGCAAATGAGAGAGTGGATGAGATGTTATCAACAAATTTTGTTGAAAATAAGAAAAAGTTTTGGAGTGAGATTAACAAGTTAAGGAAGCCTAGAGAACAAATGGATTTGTCAGTTAAAAATAGAAGAGGAGAGTTATTAAATGGAGAGTTAGAGGTATTGGGAAGATGGAGGGAATATTTTGAGGAATTGTTAAATGTTGATGAAGATAGGGAAGCTGTGATTTCGTGTATAGGGCAAGGAGGAATAACATCTTGTAGGAGTGAGGAAGAGCCAGTTGTGAGTGTGGGGGAAGTTCGTGAGGCAGTAGGTAAAATGAAAGGGGGTAAGGCAGCCGGGATTGATGGGATAAAGATAGAAATGTTAAAATCAGGAGGGGATATAGTTTAGGAGTGGCTGGTGCAATTATTTAATAAATGTATAGAAGAGGGTAAGGTACCTAGGGATTGGAAGAGAGCATGCATAGTTCCTTTGTATAAAGGCAAAGGGGACAAAAGAGAGTGCAAAAATTATAGGGGGATAAGTCTGTTGAGTATACCTGGTAAAGTGTATGGCAGAGTTATTATTGAAAGAATTAAGAGTAAGACGGAGAATAGGATAGCAGATGAACAAGGAGGCTTTAGGAAAGGTAGGGGGTGTGTGGACCAGGTGTTTACAGTGAAACATATAAGTGAACAGTATTTAGATAAGGCTAAAGAGGTCTTTGTGGCATTTATGGGTTTGGAAAAGGCGTATGACAGGGTGGATAGGGGGGCAATGTGGCAGATGTTGCAGGTGCATGGTGTAGGAGGTAGGTTACTGAAAGCAGTGAAGAGTTTTTACGAGGATAGTGAAGCTCAAGTTAGAGTATGTAGGAAAGAGGGAAATTATCTCCCAGTAAAAGTAGGCCTTAGACAAGGATGAGTTGTCACTGTGGTTGTTTAATGTATTTATAGATGGGGTTGTAAGAGAAGTAAATGCGAGGGTCTTGGCAAGAGGCGTGGAGTTAAAAGATAAAGAATCACACATAAAGTGGGAGTTGTCACAGTTGCTCTTTGATGATGACACTGTGCTCTTGGGAGATTCTGAAGAGAATTTGCAGAGATTGGTGGATGAATTTGGTAGGGTGTGCAAAAGAAGAAAATTAAAAGTGAATACAGGAAAGAGTAAGGTTATGAGGATAACAAAAAGATTAGGCGATGAAAGATTGGATATCAGACTGGAGGGAGAGAGTATGGAGGAGGTGAATGTATTCAGATATTTGGGAGTGGACGTGTCAGCGGATGGGTCTATGAAAGATGAGGTGAATCATAGAATTGATGAGGGGAAAAGGGTGAGCGGTGCACTTAGGAGTCTGTGGAGACAAAGAACTTTGTCCTTGGAGGCAAATGGGGAATGTATGAGAGAATAGTTTTACCAACGCTCTTATATTGGTGTGAAGCATGAGTGATGAATGTTGCAGCGAGGAGAAGGCTGGAGGCAGTGGAGATGTCATGTCTGAGGGCAATGTGTGGTGCGAATATAATGCAGAGAATTCGTAGTTTGGAAGTTAGGAGGAGGTGCGGGATTACCAAAACTGTTGTCCAGAGGGCTGAGGAAGGGTTGTTGAGGTGGTTCGAACATGTAGAGAGAATGGAGTGAAACAGAGTGACTTCAAGAGTGTATCAGTCTGTAGTGGAAGGAAGGCGGGGTAGGGGTCGGCCTAGGAAAGGTTGGAGGGAGGGGGTAAAGGAGGTTTTGTGTGCGAGGGGCTTGGACTTCCAGCAGGCATGCGTGAGCGTGTTTGATAGGAGTGAATGGAGACAAATGGTTTTTAATACTTGACGTGCTGTTGGAGTGTGAGCAAAGTAACATTTATGAAGGGATTCAGGTAAACCGGCAGGCCGGACTTGAGTCCTGGAGATGGGAAGTAAAGTGCCTGCACTCTGAAGGAGGGGTGTTAATGTTGCAGTTTAAAAACTGTAGTGTAAAGCACCCTTCTGGCAAGACAGTGATGGAGTGAATGATGGTGAAAGTTTTTCTTTTTCGGGCCAACCTGCCTTGGTGGGAATCGGCCAGTGTGTTAATAAAATATTAAAAATATTTTTATTTACTGATTTTAATCTTTCTTTGTTTCTGTTTTCTCCTTTCTTCTACTTACTCTCGTTTTTTCCACCCATTTTATTCCTTTTTTTCAGTTTCCTATTTTCTTTTTCCTTCCTTTACCGTCTTTTATTATTAATTTCATTTTTATCACTTGTTTTCCTCACTGTTCACAAAAGATAATTTTTTTTACAGTGTAAACAAGGAAATCTTTTCCTCTCCATAAATTATACAGCTTAATGTAACTGTTGTACTCACCCAGCTGTACTCACCCAGCTGTACTCACCCAGCTGTACTCACCCAGCTGTACTCACCCAGCTGTACTCACCCAGCTGTACTCACCCATCTGTACTCACCCAGCTGTACTCACCCAGCTGTGCTCACCATGCTGTACTCACCCAGGTGTACTCATCCAGCTGTTCTCACCGAACTGTACTCATGGAGCTCTTCCTGCGGAGGTAGAGCTCAAGACCTTGGCTCCAAAGTTAGTTCCTAGAATCTTTAGAGTTCTCATATAAACTTTTTGAATCTATATACATCGTATGCTTCCTGACCAATCCAGGAGGCCTGGTCTAGTACTGGTATGGAACACTACACGTGGATTTCTGGAAGACAGACTGCATACACACACACACACACACACACACACACATATATATATATATATATATATATATATATATATATATATATATATATATATATATATATATATATATATATATATATATATATATATATATATATATATATATATATATATATATATATATATATATTTTCTACAAGTCGGTCGTCTCCCACCGAGGCAGGGTGACCCAAAGAGAAAGAAAATCCCCAAAAAGAAAATACTTTCATCATCATTCAACACTTTCACCACACTCACACATAATCACTGTTTTTGCAGAGGTGCCCAGAATACAACAGTTTAGAAGTATATACGTATAAAAATACACAATATATCCCTCCAAATTGCTAATATCCCGAACTCCTCCTTTAGAGTGCAGGCATTGTACTTCCCATTTCCAGGACTTAAGTCCGGTTATATAAAATAACCGATTATTCTGAATCACTTCACTAAATATTACCCTGCTCACATTCCAACAGATCGTCAGGTCCCAAGTACCATTTGTCTTCATTCACTCCTATCTAACACGGTCACGCACGCTTGCTGGAAGTCCAAGCCCCTCGCCCACAAAACCTCCTTTACCGCCTCTTTCCAACCCTTTTGAGGACGACCCCTACCCCTCTTTCCTTCCCCTATAGATTTATATGCTTTCCATGTCATTCTACTTTGATCCATTCTCTCTAAATGACCAAACCACCTCAACAACCCCTCTTCTGCCCTCTGACTAATACTTTTATTAACTCCACACCTTCTCCTAATTTCCACACTCCGAATTTTCTGCATAATATTTACACCACACATTGCCCTTAGACAGGACATCTCCACCGCCTCCAACCGTCTCCTCGCTGCAGCATTCACAACCCAAGCTTCACACCCATATAAAAGTGTTGGTACTACAATACTTTCATACATTCCCTTCTTTGCCTCCATAGATAACGTTTTTTGACTCCACATATACCTCAATACACCACTCACCTTTTTTCCTTCATCAATTCTATCCTTCATAAATCCATCCGCTGACACGTCAACTCCCAAGTATCTGAAAACATTCACTTCTTTCATACTCCTCCTCCACAATTTGATATCCAATTTTTCTTTATCTAAATCATTTGATACTCTCAACACCTTACTCTTTTCTATGTTTACTTTCAACTTTCTACCTTTACTATATATATATATATATATATATATATATATATATATATATATATATATATATATATATATATATATATATATATATATATATATATATATATATATATATATATATATATATATATATATATAAATACATTTGCTTAGAGTTCGTCTTTACTTGCTAAGAGGATTTTTCCGCCTCACCTTCTTTTCAAATCCTGACCCAAGCTGAGATACGTCTCTTCTTACGATGTGACATTTACAACCTTTACACTGCAAAAAAAAAATCTCAGTGTCCCTTTATCTCATCCGATGGTCTCAGATTTTATATATTTCCTCTTGTTTTGGAATCTTTAATGTTAGTCTGTATTTACCACCTTCTCAATATCCCATTATGTTTTCTACACTGTTTTTATTTTCACTTCTCATTTTTTGTATAATCGTTGTGACCCTTCTTTAGCTACATTCTTTCCCCTGTTTTGTTCCTCATTGTTCTTTCTTGCTCCCTTAATTTTATCCTCCGTTCTTTATTCTTAAAACTATGCACGGCTCCTGCCTCCTCTATTACCTCGGTCAGGTCATTCCACTTCTTGACTACACTCAGGCTGAAGAAATACTTCCCGACATCCCTGCGACTCATCTGTGTATTTAACTTCCACCTGTGCGTTTGTACACCTGTTTTTCATTTATGCTCGCCTTATCAAGTCCTCTCAGTATTATGTATGTCGTCATTACGTATCCCCTGTCTCTTCTACCCTCTAATCTAGTTTATTTTGTTTAGTCTTATATAGCTTATTCTCCTTGTATACATTTTTGCTTTCTCTAATTTCATAACGTGCTTGATCAAGTGAGGGGTTCCATGCTGATAGCCCTGACACATGTTGTATTTAGGGCTGTGAATGGAACTTTGTTGACATTCCTGAAAGTTAGTTTAAATCATGCTAACTGTTGTTATGTCCAACATGGAGATTGCCTGTCTCCATGCTGTGAGCGCACATCACTCTGGGGACTTTCTTTTGCAGTTCCCATTTCAACAATGGGCACACATCTTAACCCTCAGCACTGCAGTCTCGGAGCAGGAAAGCACCTTCGCTGCAGAGATTATTTGATGGATACTTACCTCTGATATCTCTTATGATTAATTTTCTGCGGCATATAGTCTTTTCTTGCTTCTTCCTTTATAGTTGTTATGTCAATATTCCTGTCTCGGTCTCTTACTATTTGGTGGTGGATTTTGGTTCCCCAATCTTGATTGTGACAATTATATTGTCATTTAAATAATTTGTTTATTCCTCTCATCTCTTCAAAACTCCACTGTCTGTTGATTACTGGTGCAACTACTCTCTCTCTCTCTCTCTCTCTCTCTCTCTCTCCCCTTTCTTCGTTCTTTCTTCATTATATGAATTCCTGTTGAGACAATATCAATATACTGTTTCATCTGGATTTGTCTCTGTGATAGCTATGATGTCTGGGGTCGCCTCTGCAATTGGTTCCTTCACTTCGTTTCTCTTGTTTGACAATGCATCTGCATTAGTCTACCTATTTTTTTATTACTCTTGTCTGTGATGTCCAGGGTTTCTGTTCACTGCTCAAGTGTATGGATGGGAAGGGGTGAGACTGGGAATGGGTTATTCATTGTTCAAGGAGAAAGGGGTTTGGGATATGGTTGTTCTTAATTGTACTCATGAGTGTTTGATGGGACGTTGTTCGTTGTGAAAGCCCCTGATCCTCTTAAAATTTTGACTGTTTGCAAGTACCTACATGAAGGTAAAAGCCTTGGTGCACTCCAGAGCACCTAGGCTGCTGGTGGCCCACACTCAACACTTCTCAAGTGCTTTATGATACGTTTAGATCACATATATATTATTATGAACCTACTGATGCTGCTGTCGGTGGTGAACTAATTGAGATGCAAAACCCGTAAGGAAAGTCCTTGAAGCCCTTAAGGGACAATTTCTGTTCTACTTGCAATGCCTGCGACAGCCTGTCAGAGCGTGATGCATCTGAGAGAGGAGTGTGGGCGGCGAGCCACAGAAACGCTCCATTAAACTCCTATTTCCTATGTGTTACAGCTTCTGGTTTTGGGCTAAAGTTTCGTAGAGAACGGTAACAGCTGTTGTAGAGGCTCAGCAATGGGACTGTTGTCTCTGTTGAAGTTTTATGCAGGAATGTTTGTGTTTGGGCTGCCTTCCTCTGTTTACATGAGACGTTTTGCTTGTGTTACTTAGCTTTTGTTGCTCCTGCAGTGATTGCTTGTGCCACCTCAGTGTTGTTGTTGCTGCTGTAGTGTTACTTCTATCACCTTAGTGTTGTTGTTGTTGCTGTAGTGTTACTTGTATCACCTTAGTGTTGTTGTTGTTGCTGTAGTGTTGCTTGTATCACCTCGGTGTTGTTGCTGTTGCTGTAGTGTTGCTTGTATCACCTTAGTGTTGTTGTTGTTGCTGTCGTGTTGCTTGTGTCACCTCACTGTTGCTGCTGTAGTGTTGCTTGTATCACCTCGGTGTTGTTGTTGCAGAGATTGCTTGTGCCACCTTAGTGTTGTTGCTGTTGTTATAGTGTTGCTTGTATCACCTCGCTGTTGTTGCTGTTGCTGTAGTGTTGCTTGCGCCACCTCAGTGTTGTTGTTGTTGCTGTAGTGTTGCTTATGCCACCTCAGTATTGTTGTTGTTGCTGTAGTGTTGCTTATGTCACCTCAGTGTTGCTGCTGTAGTGTTGCTTGTGTCACCTCAGTGTTGCTGCTGTAGTGTTGCTTGTGTCACCTCAGTGTTGCTGCTGTAGTGTTGTTTGTGTCACCTTAGTGTTGCTGCTGTAGTGTTGCTTGTGTCACCTCAGTGTTGCTGTTGTAGTGTTGCTCGGGTCACCTCAGTGTTGCTGCTGTAGTATCACCTCAGTGTTGTTGTTGCTGTTGTAGTGTTGCTTGTGTCACCTCAGTGTTTTGCTGTTGCAATTTTTGTTTGTGCCACCTCAGTGTTGCTGCTGTAGTGTTGCTTGTGTCGCTTCAGTGTTGTTGCTGATGTAGCGTTGCTTGTGTCACCTTCGTGTTGCTGCTGCTGTAGTGTTACTTGTATCACCTTCCTGTTGCTGTTGTTGCTGTAGTGTTGCTTGTGTCATCTCTATATTGTTGTTGCTTCTGTAGTATTGTTGCTGACGTAGTGTTGCTGGTGTCACCTCAGTGTTGCTGCTGATGTAGTGTTGCTTGTGTCCCCTCAGTGTTGTTGCTGATGTAGTGTTGCTGGTGTCACATCAGTGTTGCTGCTGATGCAGTGTTGCTGGTGTCACCTCAGTGTTTGTAGTGTAGTGTTGCTGGTGTCACCTCAGTGTTGCTTCTGATGTAGTATTGCTGGTGTCACCTTAGTGTTGTTAGTGTAGTGTTGCTGGTGTCACCTCAGTGTTGCTTCTGATGTAGTGTTGCTGGTGTCACCTTAGTGTTGTTGGTGTAGTGTTGCTGGTGTCACCTTAGTGTTGTTAGTGTAGTGTTGCTGGTGTCACCTCATTGTTGATCTGATGCAGTATTGCTGGTGTCACCTTAGTGTTTGTAGTGTAGTGTTGCTGGTGTCACCTCAGTGTTGCTTCTGATGTAGTATTGCTGGTGTCAGCTTAGTGTTGTTAGTGTAGTGTTGCTGGTGTCACCTCAGTGTTGCTGCTGATGTAGTGTTGCTTGTGTCCCCTCAGTGTTGCTGTTGATGTAGTGTTGCTGGTGTCACATCAGTGTTGCTGCTGATGCAGTGTTGCTGGTGTCACCTCAGTGTTTGTAGTGTAGTGTTGCTGGTGTCACCTCAGTGTTGCTTCTGATGTAGTATTGCTGGTGTCACCTTAGTGTTGTTAGTGTAGTGTTGCTGGTGTCACCTCAGTGTTGCTTCTGATGTAGTGTTCCTGGTGTCACCTTAGTGTTGTTGGTGTAGTGTTGCTGGTGTCACCTTAGTGTTGTTAGTGTAGTGTTGCTGGTGTCACCTCATTGTTGATCTGATGCAGTATTGCTGGTGTCACCTTAGTGTTGTTAGTGTAGTGTTGCTGGTGTCACCTCAGTGTTGCTTCTGATGTAGTGTTCCTGGTGTCACCTTAGTGTTGTTGGTGTAGTGTTGCTGGTGTCACCTTAGTGTTGTTGGTGTAGTGTTGCTGGTGTCACCTTAGTGTTGCTGGTGTAGTGTTGCTGGTGTCACCTTAGTGTTGCTGGTGTAGTGTTGCTGGTGTCACCTTAGTGTTGTTGGTGTAGTGTTGCTGGTGTCACCTTAGTGTTGCTGGTGTAGTGTTGCTGGTGTCACCTCATTGTTGCTGCTTCAGGTTTTGCTTGTGTCACCTCAGTTTTGTTGTTGCTGTAGTAATGCTTGTGTCATCTCAGTATTACAGTGTTGTTGTTGATGCTGCTATAGTGTTGCTTGTGTCACCTCAGTGTGGTTGCTGAAGTGGATGCAGAGTTCTTGCAGAGTTCTTGCAGAGTGGTTGCAGAGTGGTTGCAGAGTGGTTGCAGAGTGGTTGCATACAAATAAGTGTGTCCATGCAGGTAGCAGGCCTGCCAGGCCTTCATGTAAGTCACTCATTCCACACTGCAAGACACCAACCAATGTCCACAATGATTTCTTTTCTAGTCTTCAGAAATTCACGTCTGTTACTAAAATATACAATGAAAGTTCCGGCAAATCTAGAAATTTTTCGGTTTGATCTCAATTATATGTACTAAATGTTTCTAATTAACTTTTATTTAGTGACCGAAGAGAAACTAGGAGTCGGTAGTAAAGTAATAAAGAATTAAATCCGTCTTGGAAGCTGGAACTGTGGCTCATCTGAAGAAGATATGAAATAAAGTAAAGTCGGCCAAAACTTATAGGAAGACGAAATTCTGTGAGGAAGAAAGGGCTTCAGGACGGGTGAGTTGCCTCCCTCCCACAGAATCTTTTCTTGGGAGTTAATGGTCTGTTCCCGGTAGTCTGCCCTCTCCCTCCCTCCCTCCATCCCACCCTCCCTTCTTCCTTCCTTCACACATCACTCTCTCCCACTCCCTCTCACTCGTCCCATCCCTCCCTCCTTCCCTAACACATCACTCTCTCTCTTTCCCCCACTCCCTCTCCCTCCCTCTCACACCACTCCTCTCCTACTCCATCTCACTTCCCTTCACTCCCTCTCCAATTACTCTTCATCACAGCTTTTTTTTGCATTGAAGGGTCCTACGTGTGTTAGGTTAAGATTTTCTGTCTATATTTTAAAAGATAATAACTTGTAAGCTATGTTGGCTCACCTCAAAGCTGCCTCAAGCTATATATATATATATATATATATATATATATATATATATATATATATATATATATATATATATATATATATATATATATATATATATATATATATATATATATATATATATATATATATATATATATATATATATATATATATATATTTATATATATATATATATATATATATATATATATATATATATATATATATATATATATATATATATATATATATATATATATATATATATATATGCATATGTAAATAACATACACTTGCTTTAAGAGTAGCATGAGAGTCCCCACGCCAAAAATAGTGTAGAATCGTTTGTCAGAAATTGAGAGGTATGGCCTGGAGCCGAGATTCGACCCCCCCGCAGCGACAGCAAGGTGAGTACACAACACTCTTCCCTCCCCGCCATCATGCTATTCATTACTCTCGTAAATATGGCTTCTCCCTCTCGGCGGCTCCCTCATAATGCTCCCTCACCCCTGTATTTACCGCCTCCCTCATCACATGTGCACTACAGTGACCACCAATAGTGTACCTTACAGTGTGTGTGTGTGTGTGCACCTCACTTTCTCCTCTCCCATCTCTGTCTCTCTCTCTCTCTCTCTCTCTCTCTCTCTCTCTCTCTCTCTCTCTCTCTCTCTCTCTCTCTCCCTCCTCTTACATCTGTCATTGTATTTTTTTTCTATTTGTTTCTGCCATTATTTAGTTTTTCTGTTTCAACATTTTTCTGTTGTTCTGGGGTTACTGTGGTATATATTTTTAGAGGCACTGCAGTAACTGGTAAAAGGATTGTTGACCTACACTTAGGTATCAGTCGTAAAAAAAATATAAGGTACGAGCAACAAATACCTCAGTCACTAACTGTAAGTCAGAGAGATCGGTTGATTGTTGAGACAGAGAACATCTGAGTTTAATCACGAATTCCAAGTAAATTTGTACAAAACACGGAAAGAATATTTAAAATGGCTAGAAGTGATACCTCACAATCTGTGACTACACATTACCTCGAGGACTTGAATGATAAAGATATAGTTAAAAGGACACAAGTGCAACTAATGTGACATTTTATGCTAAAATAAAATGTCATATTATCTAACATAATGTCGGTAATTCTACCAACATTAATACATTAAAGATATAGATAGGCGCCTTTTAATTAATCAGATTTGGTTACCACCATATCACAAGAAACATTTCTCACAGACAGGAATTTAGAACCTCCCCAGGAGCTGAGATAATGAAACGTGGGTGACAAACTCCTAAGACTTATGCCGGGAGAGTACGAGGCTCTTCTTATATTAAGAGAAAACGTAAAAATAAGAGAAAACAGATGTGAAACACTTAAAAGTAGAAGAACTAACAACGAAACCTCAACAAACTACAGATAACAATGTCAACATTCTACAGAACACCAGATATTATAAATTAAGTAAATATTAAGATTTGTGAATTTGTTAAAAGATAATTCAATAATCAGCCAGAATGAAAATGATAATTAAACAATTACTCCTATTTCTAGTCAAAAAATCCTTGATGTATTAATTACTTTAACCAAACATAACATTGAAATGAACAAAGTGTTCCATGACAATAATGAACCACAGATACAATATTTTTTAAGAGACACGTAAGTTCCCCTCGTCTTCTAATAACATGTTCATTTTTCCACTATAATCTACCTTGTCCATAATTATTATCGCTTTCTTTTGTCTGTTTCGTAAGGTGAAGTCCAGGATCTTTCCTTAATTCATGGTATAACTTAACAAATTTTTCATGATAATTGTGTTGCAGAGGTCTGAGCTAAGCTCAGTGGAAAATGAGCATATTATTAGACGACGGGGGCACTTACGTGCTCCTTAAGCACTGAAGGTATACACATGAACCATGCCAGAAATCTATAAGACAGAAATCAGTTCAAGGAAGGGCTATTACCTCAGGATGGATGGATATCTTACTAGCTACTTCAAATGGATAATAAGGCGGGTATGTTGTATATTTAATAACACATAGGCTAAATAATGAGATAAGGTTATGTGGGTAAAATGGCAGAGAATCAATTTTAAATGAGCAGTGCCATGTTTATTTATCCCTGATAATCCCCTCACTACCTTGCATTAGCAACTTGCACACACCCGGTGTCTTGGATAGTCATATACTGTTCAATACGACATTGCGCTGGAAAACATATTTCTCCAAAATCCCATTTCATTCCTTAAAAAAATCACTACGAGAATATATTTACATTTTTATAATGAAGGGGCACACATAGACGATTTTGTAGACCTTCGCAATGGAAGATATTACCACCTGAGTTGTGGAAAGAACTGTCGAGGCCATTGATGGTGTTATCATATTTTAAGAGCAAAATGGTTCACTTGATAAAACCAACTGAAGAGGAAAGAGTTGTCGGTGAGGAATTGCTTTATTCTTTGTGTCTCTTTCTCAAAAAATATTTTTTACAGGTATTGGGAGAAGTGATGGAGTATATCTTGTTGGAGTGTGTAATGCATGGGAAGGGCTGATGAAGTGGGGAAGGTGAGGATGAAGGGTAGGTAGATAGAATGGAGAGATTGGTCAGTGAGGATGAAGGGTAGATAGAATGGAGAGATTGGTCAGTGAGGATGAAGGGTAGATAGAATGGAGAGATTGGTCAGTGAGGATGAAGGGTAGGTAGAGTGGGGAGGTTGGTCAGTAAGGTTGTAGGGTAGGTAGAGTGGGGAGGTTGGTCAGTGAGGATGAAGGGTAGGTAGAGTGGGGAGGTTGGTCAGTGAGGATGAAGGGTAGGTAGAGTGGGGAGGTTGGTCAGTGAGGATGAAGGGTAGGTAGAGTGGGGAGGTTGGTCAGTAAGGTTGTAGGGTAGGTAGAGTGGGGAGGTTTGTCAGTGAGGATAAAGGGTAGGTAAAGTGGGGAGGTTGGTCAGTGAGGTTGTAGCGTAGGTAGAGTGGGGAGGTTGGTCAGTAAGGTTGTAGGGTAGGTAGAGTGGGGAGGTTGGTCAGTGAGGATGAAGGGTAGGTAGAGTGGGGAGGTTGGTCAGTAAGGTTGTAGGATAAGTAGAATGGGAAGGTTTGTCAGTGAGGATAAAGGGTAGGTAAAGTGGGGAGGTTGGTCAGTGAGGTTGAAGAGTAGGTAGAGTGGGGTGGTTGATCAGTAAGAATGAAGGGTAGGTAGAGTGGGGAGGTTGGTCAGTAATGTTGTAGGGTAGGTGGAGTGGAGAGGTTGATCAGTAAGGTTGTAGGGTAGGTAGAGTGGGGAGGTTGATCAGTAAGGTTGTAGGGTAGGTAGAGTGGAGAGGTTGATCAGTAAGGTTGTAGGGTAGGTAGAGTGGGGAGGTTGGTCAGTAAGGTTGTAGGGTAGGTAGAGTGGAGAGGTTGGTCAGTAAGGTTGTAGGGTAGGTAGAGTGGAGAGGTTGGTCAGTAAGGTTGTAGGGCAGGTAGAGTGGAGAGGTTGGTCAGTAAGGTTGTAGGGTAGGTAGAGTGGGGGGGTTAGTCAGTAAGGTTGTAGGGTAGGTAGAGTGGGGAGGTTAGTCAGTAAGGTTGTAGGGTAGGTAGAGTGGGGAGGTTAATCAGTAAGGTTGTAGGGTAGGTAGAGTGGAGAGGTTGGTCAGTAAGGCTGTAGGGTAGGTAGAGTGGGGAGGTTGGTCAGTAAGGTTGTAGGGTAGGTAGAGTGGGGAGGTTGGTCAGTAAGGTTGAAGGGTAGGTAGAGTGGGGAGGTTGGTCAGTAAGGTTGTAGGGTAGGTAGAGTGGGGAGGTTGATCAGTAAGGTTGAAGGGTAGGTAGAGGGGGCGGTTGGTCAGTAAGGTTGTAGGGTAGGTAGAGTGGAGAGGTTGGTCAGTAAGGCTGTAGGGTAGGTAGAGTGGGGAGGTTGGTCAGTAAGGCTGTAGGGTAGGTAGAGTGGGGAGGTTGGTCAGTAAGGTTGTAGGGTAGGTAGAGTGGGGAGGTTGGTCAGTAAGGTTGAAGGGTAGGTAGAGTGGGGAGGTTGGTCAGTAAGGTTGTAGGGTAGGTAGAGTGGGGAGGTTGATCAGTAAGGTTGAAGGGTAGGTAGAGTGGGGAGGTTGGTCAGTAAGGTTGTAGGGTAGGTAGAGTGGAGAGGTTTGTCAGTAAGGTTGTAGGGTAGGTAGAGTGGGGAGGTTGGTCAGCAAGGTTGTAGGGTAGGTAGAGTGGGGAGGTTGGTCAGTAAGGTTGTAGGGTAGGTAGAGTGGGGAGGATAAAGGTTGTCTGTGAAGGTGTGGGAGAGGTTAAGAAAAAGGGCAGAGTCTATAAGTGTATAGATGATGGAAATTACCCAAGAATAAATAAAAATATGTTGATATATTGGTAAAAAAAATATAAAGTTCAGACGAGGCGAAATTTGATGGAAAACTCCATAAGTTCTTCAATCTAAATAATGAATACATAATAACTAAATAAAGTTAATTGAAAAGGCATTTTCTGTTGTGACTGGGAAGCAACAGAGACCCACGAAACTAGAAGAGTTTGTGAGAAAGAGTCTGCGCAGAGCAAGAACCTAAGAGCAAGCGGAATATCGTGTACATAATAAAATTGACAAAGATCATAGAGATGCTGGGAAGTGAGATATTTCAGTGTGAAGGGAATTTAGAGAATGAAACAACTTATGAATTGATGAAAAGGAATGTGAGATCACGTTGAAATTGACATGAAAAACATAAAAAGATATAAGCAAAGTAAAGAAAGTGTAAAAAACTGGTTAAAATGTATACCATAATGCATAATAAAATTAAAATTCGACAGGGACAAAGGTGGAACAATAACTCAAAGAAAATCTGATAATTTTTCCTACAAAAATGGTGTAATACCACTTATATAATAAATGTGGTGAATGATAGTAAGGTATAAAGAGGATTAATCGTGTATTTAGGATCGAAGAATGGAATGAGATGTAATGTGACGGGTTTGTAAGGTGGTAAGTGAGAGAAGGTGTAGAGTCCAGGGAGAGGCTGCCTCGAGTGACAGTTTATGTGACTGGAGTTAAATATGCAGGAATATTTACAATTATTAATTTATTTTTTTAAATTTGTAATTAATAAAGGTTTTAGAATACACTTGAGAAACGTCTAGTTTGATTGTTTTAAGAGAAATTTGAGATTAAAGTGAACTTAGGGAGCAACCAATCTTGAACGGCATGTGAAAGGAATGTCTTTGGAGGGTTTTAGTGGAGCAAAGGTTGTTTATCCATACCTGGAGGGTGTTCCGGGGGTCATTGCCCCTGCGGCTAGGTCCATGACAAGATCATTGTGTTGTTGTCATGTCGTTGTGTTGTTGTCATGTCGTTGTGTTGTTGTCATGTCGTTGTGTTGTTGTCATGTCGTTGTGTTGTTGTCATGTCGTTGTGTTGTTGTCATGTCGTTGTGTTGATGTCATGTCGTTGTGTTGTTGTCATGCCGTTGTGTTGTTGTCATGCCGTTGTGTTGTCGTCATGCCGTTGTGTTGTTGTCATGTCTTTGTGTGGGGTCGAACTGCTGTCCTCGTGGATGTGGTGAATGGTGAATATCTGAGGGAACAAGAATGTACACCTGAAGTCCAGGATGATGATGGAGATGACAACAGATTATCATTATATAGGCAATCATGAACAGTTACTACACACTGTGAAAGACCTTCCTAAGACGGCACTTTTAGAGTAAGTCAATAAGATTTTTGGAGAAGGCCATGAAAAATTCGGTGAAGAGAATTATGCAATAACGATCAGGTAGTTGGATGAATGAGAAATTGAAGAAGAATTAAACAAATGAACATTACAATGTTGTGAATGTGTGTAGGATGTATGTTGAAACTTGGACTGAGTATAACTTACAGACATTCCATAATCTGGAGGAACTTTAACATTCTTCTCATCCACAAAAGATTTCATCCCTGCACCCTCAACTATTCTAAAAGTTCTTCAGGGTGAGTTCTTCCCCCTAGATTAATATGAGCTGAGTGAGTGAGCTATATTTACGAGTGATAATGATTACGAGTTAATGAAAGAGAATTATATTTCCGAGCTGAGAGTTAGATAACAAAATATTGATAGTTGAGTATTGTTTCTTTGTTAGGTCAAGATGCAGGTGGCACAGGAAAGATTACTCAGTTAAGAAATGATGAGTATCCCCAGAAATAATCAAGAAATAGACAGAAGTTGCCCTAGTATACGGTATATCATGTTTTCTCCATATACAACATCAAGTAGAATAAGAAAATAAGGAAAAAATATTTCATTTCAGCTCCATTTTGTAGTTACTGTGTATGACTGTTCCTATTAAGTATAATACGGTAAGAGTCATTGTAAATTGGTGTTAAAATTTACTGTACTTAATAAAATAATGATTCACAGTCCTTTAATAATGTGAGAAGTCACGAAAACGCTTGGAATTTCACTATTTTTTACAGTGGTTGTTCTGCATATTGTGGTATCACACTGTTTACTGTGATCTTATTGCAATAAAATGATGATACGTGAAATAAAATGGTTGCATATCAGTCTGTAAATTGGTGCTCAATGCAACACAAATGGAGAGAGGAAAAAGTGAACTGGAAACATATAGAATAATGAAGATCTTAAACACATAGACTTTATCTTGATATTAACTTGAAATGCAGCCTCTTAACACTGCTGAATCACCTTTCCTTTGCACAAAAAGAAATGTATATTACCTCCATCCAAAACATAAACTAACTTGAAACACGTAATACCTTCTGGAAGAACCATCAGTTAGGTTTCTTCGATAACTCTCTAACACTGAAACACACTGACGGCACCACAGCTTGAAACCAACATACCAGGAAACGACACCAGAAACCACATATACCTTGCCTTGTAAACATTCAAATAATAACAAATAGCATGAACGAATGTCCTTTTTAAATAAAAGGACAACATACCTTAAAACATCTGGTAATACAATCTCTTGCTTTGGAAGAAAACGTACAGTGTTTTGAAATACCTTCCTTCAGCAACTCACACAACACTTTCGCAACACACAGAATACCTTGAAGTCATTCTCTTTACATATATTTTTCATTCCGTGAAATATTCTTAAAAGCTTGGGATTCCTAACCTTGTCAACCCCTGTGTAAAAAAAAAAAAAAACTACATTTGCATGAACAAATCTTTTCGAATAAAACTTATTTTGCTGTATATTAGATATTTGTGAATATTTGCTTTTTTTCACGAAATATAAGAAAAATTTAAATATATTTCCGTTACTGTGTATAAAATTATTTCCTTTGCAAAAAAAAAAAAAAACAGAAACATAAATTACCTTGAAACACATAATTACCATTTTATATTAATGTCATTTTTGTCTTAATATGTAACACTGTCTTAAAATAACTTTTGGGGGAAATCAGTCAAAAAATTGAATAAATTACCAAGAACAACTTACCTTCCTTTATCACTTTCTTACCTTGAAATATTTTCTTGAAAATTTCTAGGAAAGGTACTGAAGCAGTCTTGAAACATAAGACTTTAAACGAAATGTTTAGACAATTACGAAGTACTATTACGACAAATCTCCTTTAAAGTTAGATTGTTAAATATCTTACCTTTAAGAAACACGTAACCTTCGCATATATAAGACAAGATTTCGTTCGGATTTTTAACCCCGGAGGGTTAGCCACCCAGGATAACCCAAGAAAGTCAGTGCGTCATCGAGGACTGTCTAACTTATTTCCATTGTGGTCCTCAATCTTGTCCCCCAGGATGCGACCCACACCAGTCGACTAACACCCAGGTACCTATTTGCTGCTAGGTGAGCAGGACAACAAGTATAAGGAAACGCGTCGAAATGTTTCCACCCGCCGGGAATCGAACCCGGGCCCTCCGTGTGTGAAGCGAGAACTTTAGTCCCCAGAAAATTAATTTTGTAAGGAAACTGATGTAATGGAGCAAATAATGACCTCATGAACCTTAGATAATCGAAGAAATTACTTGAATTTAAGTAAAAATTTCTACTCTTATTACACAGGCAATAAGTTCGCTCAAAACACTTTCAAAGTTATATGAAAAAAGGGGAAAAAATAATGAATTACAGACATGGGAAAGACGTCGACCCAAGGTACTAGAGTTCAGTGGCTTTTTCACCTCATCTCAAAGAGGAAACTGCCGGTAACAAAAACGAAAGGAAAATGTGTGATTTAGAAATAGTAAGCCCTGAAGGTTATCAGCCTATTATAACCCAACAAAAGAATTATATTTTCATTTTCAGTAAGGGATTTTTTTCACAAATCCTGCGTAAGAAGGAGAGATTTTTATTGTGGTGTTGGATAAGAGATTCCCATAAAATCTTTACCCCGAGGACACGAGAGACATTTAAACACAGGTCATCCTGTCATCCTTACTACAGGATGGACATAGACTCATTAGAGAACATACAGAGAAGAATGACTAAAATGATTTACTGTGTAAGGAATCTCCCGTATGAAGATAGACTTAAAGCCTTAAATCTCCACTCTCTGGAGAGGCGTAGAATGAGGGGAGATATCATTGAAGTGTATAAGTGGATGACGGGCATAAACAAGGGAGATATTAATAAAGTACTGAGGGTGTCGAACCAGGTAAGAACCAGGAATAATGGATTTAAGTTGGATAAATTTAGATTTAGAAAGGACATAGGTAAGTACTGGTTTTCTAACAGAGTTGTAGATGCGTGGAACAGTCTTCCCAGTGGGGTGATAGAGGCTAGGACCTTGGGTAGCTTTAAGAAGAGATTGGACAAATATATGAGTGGGTTTGATGAGGGGCAGGGTTTGATTGGTGTCATGGAGTACGGGAGTTATTTCTTGGGTACCTTTAGGTAGATGTTGTTTTGATAAGGACCTGCCTCGTATGGGCCAGTAGGCCTTCTGCAGTGTTCCTACATTCTTATGTTCTTATGTTCTTATCTAAATACAAAATGCGATGCATTGAGATCACTGGGAAATGGCAACTTTTTGGAAAGAGGTAAAGAGAAGAAAGAAACATACGGACTCAGGAATGGAGAAGGAGGAGGAGAGAAAGAAAGGATGAAGGAGAAAGAAGAGAGGTAAATGGACTCATATAAGTCTCAAATCTCATCAAATAAACAACTCAGTAATCACAAATTATCAGAGGAATATGCATAACACGTATTACCGTTATGTAAATAAGGAAGAAGGAAGCAAAGTGCAAACTAGGGGGAAGAAGGAGGAGGAGGAAGAGGAGGGAGGGAGAGAGGATGAAGGAGATGAAAAAAAGAGGCAAATGGATGTAGATAAGTGGCAGACCACATCAAAGGAACCTCGCCCTCAGTAATCGCAAGTTATCAGAGGGACGAGCAACCACTCCTACGAGACACACACTGATGCTGGTAGTTGTGGTAGTGGGTAGTGGTAGTGGTGGTGGAATAATAGCAAATGGATAATCATTAACAATAAAAGAAACATATAGAGGAAACTAGAGTAATGTGATAGGAATAATGAATATGGACAGAAGAGGGATAGGCTGACTAGGCCTGCCAGGGTGATGAAGCGGCTAGTGTCACTGTGCCAGGGGCACAGCTATGGCCACGCCAGTGGGAGTGCAAGGTGCCAGGCACACCTGTGCCACTCGGCTGAGTGCCTAAAAAGGACCACTATCCCATGGAGGCACAAAACACTGTGTGGCTCTAATTTGCATCCTACCGCGTCAGCTTGTGCTACTTGGCACTTCAGAAAGAAAAAATTAAAAATATATTATTAATAATAATAATAATAATAATAATAATAATAATAATAATAATAATAATAATAATAATAATAATAATAATAATAATAATAATAATAATAATAATAATAATAATGCCAATAATAATTATAGCAGCAATAACAATAATTACAACAATAATAATTAGAAGAAGCGCAATAATAATAATAGTAATAGTAATAATAATAATAATAATAATAATAATAATAATAATAATAATAATAATAATGATAACAATACTAGTCATCTACGTGTTCTGTTTCCATCTGTTTCTTTTCGTTTCGGTTTCATTCATTCAGAAAAAAATGGAAGTTCTCGAGGGCTTTATTGAGCCTGTAGAACAGCCTAAGACCTCATTCCCTGGTCAACCAGGCTGTTGCTATATGCGTTCCACTGGCCTTCAGAGCTACGACAGCCCGACTTAGTTTTGCCAAACGAGCATTCGTTACCATGGTTATTTGATTGATGTGTTAGTCTGGATGTTTACTTGGCGCTATGCTCACCTATATACATATTAGCGTGTGCTTACCTAATTGTGGCTGCAGGGATCGATTCATAGCTACTGTGTGTGTGTGTGTGTGTGTGTGTGTGTGTGTGTGTGTGTGTGTGTGTGTAAAATCCAATGGCTGCCTTTCACATCCCGGCCTCTATGTCATTTGTCATGGCGGAAGAATTTTTCCCATTGTCACTGCATTCATCTCTCTGTCTCTCTCTGTCTCTCTCTCTCTCTCTCTCTCTGTCTGTCTCTGTCTCTCTCTCTCTCTCTGTCTCTCTCTGTCTGTCTGTCTCTCTGTCTGTCTGTCTCCCTCTCTCTCTCTCTCTCTCTCTCTCTCTCTCTTTCTCTCTCTCTCTCTCTCTCTCTCTCTCTCTCTCTCTCTCTCTCCCCTCAGACAGCCTCTTTCTCCCCAGGCTGTCGCAGTCAGACCAAAATTCTGAAGATTTTTACCACACTCGCGTTATTGGGTTCACTCTGGTCTCTTTTTGCTTGTTTTAATTCTGGCTCAGTGGTGGATGTTCTTGTTCCTCCATCGGTGGACGTTCTTTTTCCTACAGTGGTGGAGGGTTCTTGTTCGTCCATTGGTGGACGTTCTTGTTCCTACAGTGGTGGATGTTAGGCCTTGTTCCTACAGCAGTACGATTATTTTTGTCCAGCTGTTGCTGTGATATTTTTTAGCTTTCTTTTAAATGTTTAAACGTGTAGACTGTGTGTGTGTGTGTGTGTGTGTGTGTGTGTGTGTGTGTGTGTGTGTGTGTGTGTGTGTGTGTGTGTGTGTGTGTGTGTGTGTGTGTGTGTGTGTGTGTGTGTGTGTGTGTGTGTGTGTGTGTGTGTGTGTGTGTGTGTGTGTGTGTGTAAGAGAGCAAGATCTCTCTCTCCCTTCCAGTAGATACTTAACAATATAAATTCACCAACAGAAACATAAACTGCATTCAAAACTTATCCCACTGAGAATACCTGCATATATCCTCTTTTCAGCTCTTCGCAGACCTCCTGTTCATTTACAGTGATCTCTCCACCTTTCTTCTTCAGCTTTATTACCTGTTCCGTCACAGTTGTCTTCTTTCTGGTGTGGTTGTGCAGCAACTTTGGTTCAGAATTCGCTTTTGATGCTATGTTATTCTTACGTTATTGTTCAACCTGTCTTCTTAACAATGCATATTCGTTTGAGCTCTTCTGTTTGCTTCCCTATTCTCCGGTGTTCTATGTTTTCTGTATGTCCTGTACAATAATGCGCTTTTAGCTTTTGTCTCCCTGCACCACTGTATGAATCAAGGCTCGCTCTATTTCTTGCCAGTGATTCTGCTTTTGGGGATGAATTTCTTCTCCGCCTCCCGGCACTCTTCAGCTACAAACTCCATCATTTTGATCATTTGTTTTCCATCTAGTTTCCCTTCCCGTGGAACTCCACTTAGGCATAGCCTCAGGCCTGTATAGTCTCCACTTCTGAAATCGGGTTTAACCCTTCATGTTCTGTGTTTTTCTCATCATGTTCACTCCCACAAGGCATTTCAACAAGAGTACTGCGTGGTCACTTTCATCAGAGGGGTTGCTCATATCTGGAGCCCCTACATCAGACACTTCGAGTGAATACACGGTCCAGCCGGTTTGTCATCTCTCTGTCTCTGGGTGTGTCCCTGACATACTGACTGGTATGACTCCAGATTCTCCGGTCTTTTTATTCATGATTGAGGTCTCCCATGATCAGTAGTTCTTCATTACTCATATAGACTTCTCTAACAGACTTCACTAACGTGTCCACCACCGTACTGTTGTTGTTATTGTCATATCATCACCTTAGGTTCCCCAGTATACTCACCTATTTGTAGATGCAGGGGTTCATTCACAGCTCCTGGCCCCGCCTCTTCGCTAGTCGCTGCAAGGGGTCACTCTCTCTCTGCTCCAAGAGCTTTTTCGCGTCTCTTCTTAAAGCTATATATGGACCCTGCCTCCACTACATCACTCTCGAGATTGTTCCACTTACTGACAATGTGAATGTGTGTGTGTGTGTGTGTGTGTGTGTGTGTGTGTGTGTGTGTGTGTGTGTGTGTACTCACCTATTTGTACTCACCTATTTGTGGTTGCAGGGGTCGAGTCTTAGCTCCTGGCCCCGCCTCTTCACCGGTTGCTACTGGGCCTTCTCTCTCCCCGCTCCATGAGCTTTATCAAACCTCGTCTTAAAACTGTGTATGGTTCCTGCCTCCACTACGTCATTTTCTAGGCTATTCCACTGCCTTACAACTCTATGACTGAAGAAATACTTCCTAATATCTCTCTGACTCATTTGTGTCTTCAACTTCCAATTGTGGCCTCTTGTTTCTGTGTCCCCTCCCTGGAACATCCTGTCTTTGTCCACCTTGTCTATTCCACGCAGTATTTTATATGTCGTTATCATGTCTCCCCTGACCCTCCTGTCCTCCAGTGTCGTCAGGCCGATTTCCCTTAATCTTTCTTCATAGGACATTCCCCTTAGCTCTGGAACTAACCTTGTGGCAAACCTTTGTACTTTCTCTAGTTTCTTGACGTGCTTTATCAAGTGCGGGTTCCAAACAGGTGCTGCATACTCCAGTATGGGCCTGACATACACGGTGTACAGTGTCTTGAACGATTCCTTACTAAGGTATCGGAATGCTGTTCTCAGGTTTGCCAGGCGCCCATATGCTGCAGCAGTTATCTGACTGATGTGTGCTTCCGGAGACATGCTCGGTGTCATACTCACCCCAAGATCTTTCTCCTTGAGTGAGGTTTGCAGTCTTTGGCCACCTAGCCTATACTCTATCTGTGGTCTTCTGTGCCCTTCCCCTATCTTCATGACTTTGCATTTGGCAGGATTAAATTCGAGAAGCCATTTGCTGGACCAGGTGTCCAGTCTGTCCAGGTCTCTTTGAAGTCCTGCCTGGTCCTCATCAGATTTAATTCTCCTCATTAACTTCACATCATCTGCAAACAGGGACACTTCTGAGTCTAACCCTTCCATCATGTCGTTCACATATACCAAAAATAGCACTGGTCCTAGGACCGACCCCTGTGGGACCCCGCTCGTCACAGGTGCCCACTGTGATACATCATTACGTACCATGACTCGTTGTTGCCTCCCTGTCAGGTATTCTCTGATCCATTGCAGTGCCCTTCCTGTTATATGCGCCTGATGCTCTAGCTTCTGCACTAATCTCTTGTGAGGAACTGTGTCAAAAGCCTTCTTGCAGTCCAAGAAGATGCAATCAACCCACCCCTCTCTCTCTCGTGTGTGTGTGTGTGTGTGTGTGTGTGTGTGTGTGTGTGTGTGTGTGTGTGTGTGTGTGTGTGTGTGTGTGTGTGTGTGTGTGTGTGTGTGTGTGTGTGTGTGTTTGTGTGTGCGTGTGTTATTACCCATGTATTCACCAGAGCTAAGTTAGAATGGTTTGGTCGTCGTCAGTTGGGTCAAAGACCCGGGCACACACACCAGGCACGGGTCTTGGCATCAACTGGGCCAAAGCGAGCTTTAAATGTAAATGAATGCTGGCGTGTTGTCGTAAATCTGGGAGTGGCCGGCGTGGTGGTGTTGTGGGTCGCCCACCACCAAAGCACCTCTCTCCAGCTTGACTTTCTCTGACGGGGAAAGTACCAAGGTCCTCCCCTACTTTCTCTAGAGAGGAATGTATCAAAGCTATCGCTGATATTCACTTTCTCTGCCAAGGAAAGTACCAAGTATATATCTCTCTCTCTCTCTCTCTCTCTCTCTCTCTCTCTCTCTCTCTCTCTCTCTCTCTCTCTCTCTCTCTCTCTCTCTCTCTCTCTCTCTCCCCTCTCTGTTCTTTTTTTGCAGGGAATAAATGTCAAGTCTTCCTTCCACTCACTTTCTGTACAGGGAAAAATACCGAAGCTTTCCCTGCCATTAACTTTCGTTGAGTGGGCGGGGGTTGAGATAGAGGTATTTACCCGGGTGGGGATAGTATTAATTCCTTCTCTCACCCCTCACTTTTCAGGCAGAAAGTACAAAGGTTTCACCCATTACATCAACCCCTCGTCTCTCTCTCTCTCTCTCTCTCTCTCTCTCTCTCTCTCTCTTTTACACAGGGTTTGACAAGGTTAAGGATCCCTAGTTTTATTGACAAGTTATTTACAGGTTAAGGATTCCTAACTTTATTGACAAGCTAAGAGCTGTTACCTACATCAGCTCATTTGAAAGCATTTTTATTGTTATAAGACATACAAGTAGGGAACAGGATGAAGTTGGAGCTATCTGTGGGTCAGCATTTTCATTTGATCAACTGACTTTATCTCGTTGACATCATAATGCTGTATGAACGTGTTCCATACTCGAGTCATCCTGGGGATAAATGATCTCAGATGAAGTGATGTTCTGGAGAATGGTACAACCAGAGTGAAGTTGCTGCTTTCTGCCCGTCTTGTGGTATAGAAGCTTGCTTCACGCTGTCCTCGAAGTGGATCCAAGTGTGGTACTCTCTCTCTCTCTCTCTCTCACACACACACACACACACACTTTTCGCTGTACTTGTTATCTCTCTCGTCCCCAGTAACTATTTCTCTATTTTTTTACCCCCTCTTCTCTTCCCTCTCTACTATTGCACTCTTTTCTGTAACAGCCCCTCTGCCAAATATAAAGCACCGTTTCTGATTTCTCCTCTCTTTCTCTCTCTCACCCAGCATGCTGCTCCCCTCTCAGAAACACACTGCAGCACTATAACTGCAAAATGCCCGGTTTAATGCTGGTAGTCACGGGAATCGGTGTCAGTGGAGGCAAAGAGACGACAACCTGGATCGTACTGACAAAAAGTCAGGAACACAGCAGTCTTATGTAATAATGCTATGCTCCATGTAGTGTCAATTGATTTGGTAAAGCTCTACACAGAGAGAAACGTTACCAAGATAAAGGCTTGCTCTATATCCTGTCTTTGCTTCAATAAAGTCGCCAGCAAGGCTTTGTATGCAAGGGCAGAGTGACGGTTGATTTTCCCAGTCCTGAACCAGCAAGCTCGGAGCTCCACACTCAAATCCGCTGTCTCTGACCCCGCTATACAACATCCTCTGCACCGATTTTACACTGTGTGTGTGTGTGTATGTGTGTGTGTGTGTGTGTGCGTGTGTGTGTGTGTGTGTGTGTGTGTGTGTGTGTGTGTGTGTGTGTGTGTGTGTGTGTGTGTGTGTGTGTGTGTGTGTGTGTGCGTGTTTGTGTTCGCCTATATTTTGAGGTTACAGGGACCGAGCTCTAGCTGCTGTCCCCGCCTCTGAACTTGTAGCCTTGTGGGCCCTGTCGCACCTTCTCTTAGAATTATATATGCTTCCTACCTCCACCACTTCTTCGTCGATGTTACTTCACTTCATGTGGCTGAAAAAGTACTTTCTGTTATCCATATATCTTTAACTCCAATTGATCCCCGGAGTATTCGTTCCCTCTCGAATTGCTTGTAGCTATTTATCCTAGCAATTTCTCTGAACATTTTGTATGCTGTCATGTCTTCCCTGGTTCTTGTCCTCTAGCATCATCAGGTTCAATTCTCGTAGCCTCTTCTCGTAGTTCTTGTCCCTTAGCTCTGGAACTAGACTTGTTACATACCTCTGCATTTTCTTCAGCTTCTTAATATGCTCTTTCAGGTGTGGGTTCCAAGCTGGTACTGCGTACGTATTCCAAAATAAGTCTGACATATGTTGTCAGAGCCAAAGAATAACTCTTTGTTGAGATTCATGAAAGCTACTCTTAGATTTGCCAGATGATGATTGGCCGCAGAGGTTAATCGGTTGCTGTTATCCTCTGGCGAAATGCTAGGCACACTGCTCACCACTAAGTCTCTCTCTGAGAGAGGTCTGCAGTCTGTTTCCCCAGGTTTACATTCCGTGTCTTCCTATTCAGTCCCCAGTCTTCATAATCTTGCATTTGCTAGGGTTATATTCAAACAACTATTTGTCTGACCATCTTGCAGGTTATTCACATCCATTTCTAGCCGTCCTTGTCGTTATCTGTTTTTAGTCTCATTAGTTTTACATCATCAGTGATACATCTGACTTAATGCCACCTTGTATGTCATTCACATAAATCAGAAACAGTACTGGGTCTAATATCGATCCTTGCGGCACCCTCGTCTTTTACTCTTCACCATTCTGACATCTCTTCCCGGACAACGACTTTCTGCTTCCTGTTAGTCCTCCCTGCACTTCGTGTTTTTGCCCCTTCTTGCCCTCTTGAAAAATTTAATCCACGTATTCTTCTCTCTTCTGTCTTATACATGTTACTTTGTCATAGAACTCCAACCCATGCTGGTTGTCGTTTATTAAATCACCGTTTATGTTCATGCACTCTGTCTTAACCTTCTCTATTACCTTCTTCGGTATGTATGCCAATGAAACTGGTCTGTCATTCAGTGCTACTTGTCTTGTTCCTTTCCTAAATACAGGGACGAGTACATTCATTATCTGTGTATCTTATGTCGGGGGTCAGACTGCTTCAGCTTTCCTTCATAGTAACGCCTATACAGATTCCGCCTCCTTTGATACATCCAACTACATCAAAAGTTTTTTTTTTGTCTATTACCCTAGTGTGTGTAAGGTACTCAGTATCTGTTCGTGTATTTTTTCCTAAGACCTAGAATGGCGAACCTTTTTATGAGATCGTGTGCCCAAATGGGCTATAGTTACCGAAAAAAGAAAATTCTCTCACGTGTCAATGGGAATTTTGAAGAAGAGATTTTTTTTTATTATTATTATTATTATTATTATTATTAGTAGTAGTAGTAGTAGTAGTAGTAGTAGTATTGCTATTGTTGTTGTTTTTATTTATTATTTTTATTATGTTGGCACTTTACAAAATCTTGATGACAAAGTATTCTGATAAGTGTATTGAGGCCAGCAGTAACACTTCTGTTTGTTTCACTTGAGATTATTTATCAAGAAAAGAAAAATAAGACTTTTTTTTTATTGTCAGTGAGATAGTTTTGTTATTACATCAGCGATGACAGATATTTTTATAACAGTGTTGTGTGTGGTTGATGTGACAACTCTGCACCACAGGCGCCATCAGTAAGTCTGTTCCTATAATTAGACTTGACAAAGTTCATCACTGCGGACAACAACTCGCTTGAATATGCAGATAACGGTACAGTTGATCCTATCATTGCTGTTTTTTTTCTAGACAGTCCCAGTTTTCAGACAGTCTCAGTTTTCAGACAGTCCCAGTTTTCAGACAGTCTCAGTTTTCAGACAGTCCCAGTTTTCAGACAGTCTCAGTTTTTAGACAGTCCCAGTTTTCAGACAGTCTCAGTTTTCAGTCCCAGTTTTCAGACAGTGCATCCTTCCACCTATGTACCATCACTTTATCGAAGACATCCTCATTTTTCCGAAGTCTTCAGATGAGACACTAAAAATATAAAAATAGCTTCTGGTGGCAAGTTTGGTAGGTTTAACAGATGAGGGAAGATACTGAAATTGAAATTGTTCTTATTGTGGGTACTGAGGCTGGAGGTTTTTATCCTCGCTGGAAGGACATTCAACACTCTTCCTTAAGATCTCATCTTGAAGTCTTTGTCACAGTGGACTAGCAGATTCTGGAAGCTGTTATAAGTATCATACTTCAGGTAAACATGACGCACCATGTTGCAGCATAACTTCCCGGCCGAGCACGCGTTTAACGCAACATTTAATAAAACCATTAATAAAGGTTTAATTTAAGTTTTTAATGAAGTATTTAATAATGTTTTTATGCCCATATCTATGATTTACTTCGTATCATCTTGCTGCTTATCCTTCATGACATTTTTTATCACTGATGCTGCCACCATTGTCTTCAGTCATGGATTTTGATAATGAAGGAGGTATTTTGATAGAGAAGGAGATATTTCTGATAGTGAAGGAGGCATTTTGATAGGGAAAGAGGCATTTTGATAGTGAAGGAGGCATTTTTGATAGTGAAGGAGGCATTTTGATAGGGAAAGAGGCATTTTGATAGTGAAGAAGGCATTTTGATAGTGAAAAAGGCATTTTGATAGTGAAGGAAGCATTTTGATAGTGAAAGAGGCATTTTGATAGTGAAGGAGGCATTTTGATAGTGAAAAAGGCATTTGATAGTGAAGGAAGTATTTTGATAGTGAAAGAGGCATTTTGATAGTGAAGGAGGCATTTTGATAGGGAAGAAGGCATTTTGATAGTGAAAGAGGCATTTTGATAGTGAAGGAGGCATTTTGATAGGGAAGAAGGCATTTTGATAGTGAAGAAGGTATTTTGATAGTGAAGAAGGCATTTTGATAGTGAAAGAGGCATTTTGATAGTGAAGAAGGCATTTTGATAGTGAAAGAGGCATTTTGATAGTGACGAAGGCATTTTGATAGTGAAGAAGGCATTTTGATAGGGAAGAAGGCATTTTGATAGTGAAGAAGGAATTTTGATAGGGAAAGAGGCATTTTGATAGTGAAAGAGGCATTTTGATAGTGAACAAGGCATTTTGATAGTGAAGAAGGCATTTTGATAGGGAAAGAGGCATTTTGATAGGGAAAGAGGCATTTTGATAGTGAAGGAGGCATTTTGATAGGGAAAGAGGCATTTTGATAGGGAAAGAGGCATTTTGATAGCAAAGGAGGCATTTTGATAGTGAAAGAAGCATTTTTGATAGTGAAGGAGGCATTTTGATAGGGAAAGAGGCATTTTGATAGTGAAGAAGGCATTTTGATAGTGAAGAAGGCATTTTGATAGTGAAGAAGGCATTTTGATAGTAAAGAAGGCATTTTGATAGTGAAGAAGGCATTTTGATTGGGAAGAAGACATTTTGATAGTGAAGAAGGCATTTTGATAGTGAAGAAGGCATTTTGATAGGGAAGAAGGCATTTTGATAGTAAAGAAGGCATTTTGATAGTGAAGAAGGCATTTTGATAGTGAAGAAGGCATTTTGATAGGGAAAGAGGCATTCTGATAGGGAAAGAGGCATATTGATAGTGAAGAAGGCATTTTGATAGTGAAAGAGGCATTTTGGTAGTGAAGGAGGCATTTTGATAGGGAAAGAGGCATTTTGATAGGGAAAGAGGCATTTTGATAGTGAAGAAGGCATTTTGATAGTGAAGGAAGCATTTTGCTAGTGAAGAAGGCATTTTGATAGTGAAGAAGGCATTTTGATAGGGAAGGAGGCATTTTGATAGGGAAGAAGCCATTTTGATAGTGAAGAAGGCATTTTGATAGTGAAGGAGGCATTTTGATAGTGAAGAAGGCATTTTGATAGTGAAGAAGGCATTTTGATAGTGAAAGAGGCATTTTGATAGGGAAAGAGGCATTTTGATAGGGAAAGAGGCATTTTGATAGTGAAGGAGGCATTTTGATAGGGAAGAAGGCATTTTGATAGTGATGAAGGTATTTTGATAGTGAAGAAGGCCTTTTGATAGTGAAAGAGGCATTTTGATAGTGAAGAAGGCATTTTGATAGTGAAAGAGGCATTTTGATAGTGAAGAAGGCATTTTGATAGTGAAGAAGGCATTTTGATAGGGAAGAAGGCATTTTGATAGTGAAGAAGGCATTTTGATAGGGAAAGAGGCATTTTGATAGTGAAAAAGGCATTTTGATAGTGAAGAAGGCATTTTGATAGTGAAGAAGGCATTTTGATAGGGAAAAAGAGGCATTTTGATAGGGAAAGAGGCATTTTGATAGTGAAGGAGGCATTTTGATAGGAAAAGAGGCATTTTGATAGGGAAAGAGGCATTTTGATAGCAAAGGAGGCATTTTGATAGTGAAGGAAGCATTTTGATAGTGAAGGAGGCATTTTGATAGGGAAAGAGGCATTTTGATAGTGAAGAAGGCATTTTGATAGTGAAGAAGGCATTTTGATAGTGAAGAAGGCATTTTGATAGTAAAGAAGGCATTTTGATAGTGAAGAAGGCATTTTGATTGGGAAGAAGGCATTTTGATAGTGAAGAAGGCATTTTGATAGTGAAGAATGCATTTTGATAGGGAAGAAGGCATTTTGATAGTGAAGAAGGCATTTTGATAGGGAAAGAGGCATTCTGATAGGGAAAGAGGCATTTTGATAGGGAAAGAGGCATTTTGATAGTGAAGAAGGCATTTTGATAGTGAAGAAGGCATTTTGATAGTGAAGAAGGCATTTTGATAGTGAAGAAGGCATTTTGATTGGGAAAGAGGCATTTTGATAGGGAAAGAGGTATTTTGATAGTGAAGGAGGCATTTTGATAGGGAAAGAGGCATTTTGATAGTGAAGAAGGCATTTTGATAGTGAAGAAGGCATTTTGATGGTGAAGGAGGCATTTTGATAGTGAAGAAGGCATTTTGATAGTGAAGAAGGCATTTTGATAGTGAAAGAGGCATTTTGATAGTGAAGGAGGCATTTTGATAGGGAAAGTGGCATTTTGATAGTGAAGAAGGCATTTTGATAGTGAAGAAGGCATTTTGATAGTGAAGAAAACATTTTGATAGTGAAGAAGGCATTTTGATAGTGAAGGAGGCATTTTGATAGGGAAAGAGGCATTTTGATAGTGAAGAAGGCATTTTGATAGGGAAGGAGGCATTTTGATAGGGAAGATGGCATTTTGATAGAGAAGGAAGCATTTTGATAGTGAAGGAGGCATTTTGATAGTGAAAGAGGCATTTTGATAGTGAAGAAGTCATTTTGATAGTGAAGAAGGCATTTTGTTAGTGAAGAAGGCATTTTGATAGTGAAGAAGTCATTTTGATAGTGAAGAAGGCATTTTGTTAGTGAAGAAGGCATTTTGGTAATGAAGGAAGCATTTTGCTAGTGAAGAAGGCATTTTGATAGTGAAGAAGGCATTTTGTTAGTGAAGAAGGCATTTTGATAGTAAAGAAGGCATTTTGATAGTGAAGAAGGCATTTTGATTGGGAAGAAGGCATTTTGATAGTGAAGAAGGCATTTTGATAGTGAAGAATGCATTTTGATAGGGAAGAAGGCATTTTGATAGTGAAGAAGGCATTTTGATAGGGAAAGAGGCATTCTGATAGGGAAAGAGGCATTTTGATAGGGAAAGAGGCATTTTGATAGTGAAGAAGGCATTTTGATAGTGAAGAAGGCATTTTGATAGTGAAGAAGGCAATTGGGGAGGCATTTTTGAGGTATTTTGATAGTGAAAGAGGCATTCTGATAGGGAAAGAGGCATTTTGATAGGGATAAAGAGGCATTTTGATAGTGAAGAAGGCATTTTGATAGGGAAGGAGGCATTTTGATAGGGAAGAAGCCATTTTGATAGTGAAGAAGGCATTTTGATAGTGAAGAAGGCATTTTGATAGTGAAGGAGGCATTTTGATAGTGAAGGAGGCATTTTGATAGGGAAGGAGGCATTTTGATAGTGAAGGAGGCATTTTGATAGTGAAGGAGGCATTTTGATAGGGAAGGAGGCATTTTGAAAGGGAAGGAGGCATTTTGATAGTGAAGAAGGCATTTTGATAGTGAAGGAGGCATTGTGATAGGGAAGAAGGCATTTTGATAGTAACTAAGGGTGGGACGATGGGGCTCCATCGTCAGATCAGTTCCTAGGTTCAGCCAATCATATTGTGAATCTGGCAACTGTGAAGGTGACGTGGATACCACTCACATTCTCACCCTCGTCATTTTCACCCAGCTGCTGGTTGAACACGGTTGTCCATTATGTCTCCAGGCTGTGTCTTTGCTTCTTGATTTACCGTGTTGTACACATATATTTTCATCTTTATATAGTGTACATACTTGTATATACTTATAATCGCACTTGGTGATGGGAAATATAATTCAGAGTCATTCAGCTGTGTTTATTGTGCTCCCCTTTACACGCCTTTTTGTTCCTGGGTTGTAATAGGGAGCGTTTAACAAGTTACATAAATATAGAAACAGTAACAAGTGACTTTGACGATCATGGGGACGATAGGGTCATCGTAACAAGATTCACTACAGCAGAGGAAGTGCAATAAAGATTAACGAAATTTTATTTCAGACTTTCATTGTTGATGAATGAGTTTGGATCAAAGGCACTGTAGTTACCCTTCTCTTCTTCGGATCAAACTTGATGACGTCGTATTGCCCCTAGTAATAATAATGTCGCACTACCGTTCGCTCCAGGTTTTCAAGAATTTCACTGCTAGTTTAGGTTCCAAAGGTTTCAGTGCCATTCCAAGTTTCAGACATGTCAGTGCCAGGCACTCCAGGTTTCAGAGGCATAAGTAGCCTTCCAGACTTACGGAACATCATTGCTACTCCAGAACTGAAAGGTTTCAATCATTCCAGGTTCCAGGGGCTTCAGTGCTCCTTCAGGTTTCACACACACACTTTGCTTAATGTCTTTGATAATTTAGAAGGTTCGTTTGAAACTTATTATTATTATTTATTATTTTATTAATTTGAACATGATACAGAGAAGTACAAAGGAATACAGTTATTACAGTGGAACATGCCAAGGCCCCTTGTATGCAGAGCATTATGGGCAGGCTTAAAATTAACTTAAGATTAACTAAGCAATGATATATTCAGTGGTAAAAACATTATTGTAAACAGATAATAATTTAGCACAAATGAGTATTACAAAGACAGGTCATATGGTCATTTACTGTGTTGCTGAGCATTCAGTAGAATGCAGTATTCTGTTAGGTAATGTAATTAAAAAATAAAGTTTGATTGGGTCACAGGTTAGACATTTATGTGCATTGAGTTTTTGCATAGTGTGAGATGGACACGAGGAACATCAAAGAGTGATCTGTGTCTTGTGTTATGGTCATGTGTTCTGTTGAGGTTGGTAAGGAGACGTTTGAGGGGAGGGTTTATATCAGAGTTAAGTGTTCTATGTATGTAGTAGGTGCAGTAATAAGTATGGATGTTTTGTATGGTGAGTAAGTTTAGAGTTTTGAATATTGGTGGAGTGTGCTGTCTGTAGCGGGAATTTGATGTCATTCTGACTGCAGCCTTTTGTTGGGTAATTAATGGTCTGAGAATTTCAGGCACCAGCAGCACCAGCACCACCAGCATCATCAGCACCAGAAGCAGCACCAGCACCACTATCACCACCACCAGCATCATCAGCACCAGAAGCAGCACCAGTACCACCAGCACCACCAGCACCACCACCAGCATCATCAGCACCAGGAACAGCAGCACCACCACCACCACCAGCACCACCATGAGCATCAGAAGCAGCAGCACCACCAGCAGCACCAGAACCACCAGCAGCACCACCAGCACCATCACCACCAGCACCATCACAACCACCAGCATCATCAGCACCAGAAGCAGCAGCAGCACCACCACCAGGAACAGCAACAGCCGCACCAGCAACAGCAGCACCAACACCACCAGCAACACCAGCGCCACCAGCACCACCAGCACCAACAGCACCACCAGCACTACCAGTACCACAAGAACCACCAGCACCACCAGCACCACCAGCAGCACCAGCACCACCAGCACCACCAGCACCACCAGCACCACCAGCACCACCAGCACCACCAGCACCACCAGCACCACCAGCACCACCAGCACCACCGCCACTACCACCAGCATCATCATCATCATCATCAGCAGCAGCAGCAGCAGCTGCAGCACAAGAAACAACAGGAGCAGCAGCAATAGCACCATCACCACTACCACCACCAGCATCATCAGCAGCAGCAGCACCAGCAGCTGCAGCATCAGAAACAGCAGCAGCAGCCGCAGCACCAGCACCACCAGCAACAACAGCAGCACCAGCACCACCACTACCACCAGCAGAATCATTATCAGCAGCAGGAGCAGCAGCAGCACCAGCACCAGCACCAGCAGCTGCAGCATCAACAGCAGCAACAGCAGCAGCAGTAGAAGCGTCCCGTCCAAGTTCACTAGTGTATTGACCCGTGACGTTTATTGTTTGTGTGTCGGTGTTTGAGTGTGTGTGTGTGTGTGTGTGTGTGTGTGTGTGTGTGTGTGTGTGTGTGTGTGTGTGTGTGTGTGTGTGTGTGTGTGTGTGTGTGTGTGTGTGTGTGTGTATGTGTGTGTGTGTATGTGTGTGAGTGTGTGTGTATTTATGTTTGTGTGTGTGTGTGTGTGTATGTGTGTGTGTGTACTCACCTAGTTGTGATTGCAGGGATTGAGTCGCACCT
>NC_091312.1:37311831-37329331 GCF_038502225.1 Cherax quadricarinatus
AGATGTATGTATATATATATATATGCATGTGCGTGTCTGTGAAGTGTGACCAAAGTGTAAGTCGGAGTAGCAAGATATCCCTGTTATCTAGCGTGTTTATGAGACAGAAAAAAACACCAGCAATCCTACCATCATGTAAAACAGTTACAGGTTACTGTTGCACAGTCATCTGGCAGGACGGTAGTACTTCCCTGGGGTGTTAATGTTGCAGTTTAAAAACTGTAGTGTAAAACACCCTTCTGGCAAGACAGTGATGGAGTGAATGATGGTGAAAGTTTTTCTTTCTCGGGCCACCCTGCCTTGGTGGGAATCGGCCAGTGTGTTAATAAAATAAAATAAGAAACACAAGCATGAATACATTGGTGCAATATATCAAAGGGTATGAATTTCCTACAGCTCCTCCGAAGCCGGACGCGAGCCCGGTATGCAGCAAGCATTTACCCTTTGGATGGCCACGCTTAGGCGCTCGAACATGAAAGTGGCTGATCTTGGGTCCCTGGTGGTGTCGATGAGTCTGAAACCCAGTTATTTAAGGAAACGTGTGGAATGTTTTCCCCATGGTCCCAAGGACTCTGATCCCACTGGGACAATTTGCTACTGTTGGCTTATGCCCCTGTACTTGCCGATCTTGTACTCCTCCTTGTGGTCAGCAGCTCCACCCTGTCTCCCGACACTGTGATGGATATAGGAGGGTCTTAGGGTCGAGGCGTGTTCCCATTGCCGATATGGAAACTGTTTGGAGGAAGTCCCCGGAGTGATGTGCGCTCACAGCTTGAAAACGAGCAGTCTCCCTTTCTGATGTTACAGCCCTGAGCATGTTGGGAAGCACCTTTTCAGCGATGGGGCCATCCCAGGTTGATTGTTTGTGAGCCAGTGCTGCACTAGGGTTTGGTGCTGGAGCAGCAAGAGTCTCCCATTCAGTGATGGCACTGGCATAGTTAGGGTCCTGTATATATATATATATATATATATATATATATATATATATATATATATATATATATATATATATATATATACAAACATTGTCTCTACGTCCACAGCAGGAGCCGAACCTGCTAACTCTGTATCAGAGTCCACAATACTTTACCACGAGACTAGACCTGCGTAAGTATTGGCGCTTAGCCGAAGCTAAGTGATGTTACCCCATACCCACGGGCACCAAGCTCGCTTTGAAGGTTATTTCATCGAATCCTGGCACATGCAGTGGACAACGAAAGAGATCTGAAATGCTTAACAATTCGCAAACAGGCGAAATTATTTCGAAACATTGTTTCTGCGTCCTTGTAGATGATACAGACAAAATAAGTTCAGACATTATTCTGACACTTTGATCAAGTTTGTTGTGCTGGTGAAACGTTGTGTTTACAACGTTTCTGATGACCGCTTCTGTGTGTGTCATCTACATGACCCCGGTGTTCCCACACTGTCTACTTATACTTAAATCCCATCATTACTTCATGGACAAATTGCTAAAAAATAGAGCATGAAAAAAAAACTGGAAAGAACTTCAACTGTATTTATGAAAGTTGTTATTGTGTTGTTACCTGTCAGTCGATGACTGTGACTGTGCTGTCACCTGTCAGTGAACGACTGTGAATGAACTGACACCTGTCAGTGAACGACTTACGACTGTGCTACCGCCTGTCAATGAACAACTGTGACTGTGCTGTTACCTGTTAATGAACGAATGTGACTGTGCTGTCACCTGTCAGTGAATGAATGTGATTGCATTGTCAGCTGTCTGTGAACGACTGCCACATTCCTTACGATACTCACCTCAGTTTGGCTTCAGACAAAACAAATTATTGACACAATCTACATATCACTTAATGGGTTCAGAAACTGTCTTGTCCTCCTGGATACTACGTACGGAGATGCTAAAAAGTAATCGATTCACAATAACAAAGGCTTCAGTTCACTTCCCTGGCAGGGAGCAACGTATAGTCAGGTTTTCTTATACCCTTGGTGCTTCTGTACCCCCATGCAGTTAAAATAAGTACTTGTGTTTTACCTAACTATTGCTGTTCGCATCTAGGATGAAATGTGCTAGAAAACTCCAATCTTGCTGGAGTGTCATGTCCTGTGTCATGAAGCGCTGCGGTCTGTGTGGCACAGACTCCAGTTATCTACGTACCTAATTATGTCAGATAAAAGTTATCCAACACTATCATCTTTTCCCATGTCCTATCTCCAGCATCCCTTCTCCATCTCTGATCCCCACCTCCACCAGCTCACCTTCCCTGGTCTCCCAGTCACCACGTTTCACTCTTGTCCATTATCTCACCATAAGCAACACTCCATCACCCTCCTTCACTCCCCCACCACCAGCAATACTCCATCACCCTCCTTCACTCCCCCACCACCAGCAACACTCCATCACCCTCCTTCACTCCCCCACCACCATCAACACTCCATCACCCTCCTTCACTCCCCCACCACCAGCAACACTCCATCACCCTCCTTCACTCCCCCACCACCATCAACACTCCATCACCCTCCTTCACTCCCCCACCACCAGCAATACTCCATCACCCTCCTTCACTCCCCCACCACCAGCAACACTCCATCACCCTCCTTCACTCCCCCACCACCAGCAACACTCCATCACCCTCCCTCACTCCACCACCACCATCAGCACTCCATCACCCTCCTTCACTCTCCCACCACCAGCAACACTCCATCACCCTCCTTCACTCCCCCACCACCAGCAATACTCCATCACCCTCCTTCACTCCCCCACCACCAGCAACACTCCATCACCCTCCTTCACTCCCCCACCACCAGCAACACTCCATCACCCTCCTTCACTCCCCCACCACCAGCAACACTCCATCACCCTCCTTCACTCCCCCACCACCAGCAACACTCCATCACCCTCCTTCACTCCCCCACCACCAGCAACACTCCATCACCCTCCTTCACTCCCCCACCACCAGCAACACTCCATCACCCTCCTTCACTCCCCCACCACCAGCAACACTCCATCACCCTCCTTCACTCCCCCACCACCAGCAACACTCCATCACCCTCCTTCACTCCCCCACCACCAGCAACACGCCATCACCCTCCTTCACTCCCCCACCACCCGCAACACTCCATCACCCTCCTTCACTCCCCCACCACCAGCAATACTCCATCACCCTCCTTCACTCCCCCACCACCAGCAACACTCCATCACCCTCCTTCACTCCCCCACCACCAGCAACACTCCATCACCCTCCCTCACTCCCCTTGCAGCAGATAAATCACTGTCTGTGTCGACCCCTTCAGTTGATCCTGCGTTTATGTCTGAACGCGTACACTTACAAGGCAGAGCGGCAGTTGTCCTGAGTGTTGTCCTGGGTGTTGCTGAGTGTTGTCCTGGGTGTTGCTGAGTGTTGTCCTGGGTGTTGCTGAGTGTTGTCCTGGGTGTAGCTAAGTGTTGTCCTGGGTGTTTCTGAGTGTTGTCCTTGGTGTTTCTGAGTGTTGTCCTGGGTGTTGCCGAGCGCTGTCCTGGGTGTTGCTGAGTGTTGTCCTGGGTGTTGCTGAGTGTTGCCCTGGGTGTTGCTGAGTGTTGTCCTGGGTGTTGCTGAGTGTTGTCCTGGGTGTTGCTGAGTGTTGTCCTGGGTGTTGCTGAGTGTTGTCCTGGGTGTTGCTGAGTGTTGTCCTGGGTGTTGCTGAGCGCTGTCCTGGGTGTTGCTGAGTGTTGTCCTGGGTGTTGCTGAGTGTTGTCCTGGGTGTAGCTGAGTGTTGTCCTGGGTGTTGCTGAGTGTTGTCCTGGGTGTTGCTGAGTGTTGTCCTGGGTGTTGCTGAGTGTTGTCCTGGGTGTTGCTGAGTGTTGTCCTGGGTGTAGCTGAGTGTTGTCCTGGGTGTTGCTGAGCGCTGTCCTGGGTGTTGCTGAGTGTTGTCCTGGGTGTTGCTGAGTGTTGTCCTGGGCGTAGCTGAGTGTTGTCCTGGGTGTTGCTGAGTGTTGTCCTGGGTGTTGCTGAGTGTTGTCCTGGGTGTTGCTGAGTGTTGTCCTGGGTGTTGCTGAGTGTTGTCCTGGGTGTTGCTGAGTGTTCTCCTGGGTGTTGCCGAGCGCTGTCCTGGGTGTAGCTGAGTGTTGTCCTGGGTGTTGCTGAGTGTTGTCCTGGGTGTTGCTGAGTGTTGTCCTGGGTGCAGCTGAGTGTTGTCCTGGGTGTTGCTGAGTGTTGTCCTGGGTGTTGCCGAGCGCTGTCCTGGGTGTTGCTGAGTGTTGTCCTGGGTGTTGCTGAGTGTTGTCCTTGGTGTTTCTGAGTGTTGCCCTGGGTGTTGCTGAGTGTTGTCCTGGGTGTTGCTGAGTGCTCTCCTTGGTGTTTCTGAGTGTTGTCCTGGGTGTTGCTGAGCGCTGTCCTGGGTGTTGCTGAGTGTTGTCCTGGGTGTTGCTGAGTGTTGTCCTGGGTGTTGCTGAGTGTTGTCCTGGGTGTTGCTGAGTATTGTCCTGGGTGTTGCTGAGTGTTGTCCTGGGTGTTGCTGAGTATTGTCCTGGGTGTTGCTGAGTGTTGTCCTGGGTGTTGCTGAGTATTGTCCTGGGTGTTGCTGAGTGTTGTCCTGGGTGTTGCTGAGTATTGTCCTGGGTGTTGCTGAGTGTTGTCCTGGGTCTTGCTGAGTATTGTCCTGGGTGTTGCTGAGTGTTGTCCTGGGTCTTGCTGAGTATTGTCCTGGGTGTTGCTGAGTGTTGTCCTGGGTGTTGCTGAGTGTTGTCCTGGGTGTTGCTGAGTGTTGTCCTGGGTGTTGCTGAGTGTTGTCCTGGGTGTTTCTGAGTGTTGTCCTGGGTGTTGCTGAGTGTTGTCCTGGGTGTTGCTGAGTGTTGTCCTGGGTGTTGCTGAGTGTTGTCCTGGGTGTTGCTGAGTATTGTCCTGGGTGTTGCTGAGTGTTGTCCTGGGTGTTGCTGAGTGTTGTCCTGGGTGTTGCTGAGTGTTGTCCTGGGTGTTGCTGAGTGTTGTCCTGGGTGTTGCTGAGTGTTGTCCTGGGTGTTGCTGAGTGTTCTCCTTGGTGTTTCTGAGTGTTGTCCTGGGTGTTGCTGAGTGTTGTCCTGGATGTTGCTGAGTGTTGTCCTGAGTGTTGCTGAGTGTTGTCCTGGGTGTTGCTGAGTATTGTCCTGGGTGTTGCTGAGTGTTGTCCTGGGTGTTGCTGAGTGTTGTCCTGGGTGTTGCTGAGTGTTGTCCTGGGTGTTGCTGAATGTTCTCCTTGGTGTTTCTGAGTGTTGTCCTGGGTGTTGCTGAGCGCTGTCCTGGGTGTTGCTGAGTGTTGTCCTGGGTGTTGCTGAGTGTTGTCCTGGGTGTTGCTGAGTGTTCTCCTTGGTGTTTCTGAGTGTTGTCCTGGGTGTTGCTGAGCGCTGTCCTGGGTGTTGCTGAGTGTTGTCCTGGGTGTTGCTGAGTGTTGTCCTGGGTGTTGCTGAGTGTTGTCCTGGGTGTTGCTGAGTGTTGTCCTGGGTGTTGCTGAGTGTTGTCCTGGGTGTTGCTGAGCGCTGTCCTGGGTGTTGCTGAGTGTTGTCCTGGGTGTTGCTGAGTGTTGTCCTGGGTGTTGCTGAGTGTTGTCCTGGGTGTTGCTGAGTGTTGTCCTGGGTGTTGCTGAGTGTTGATCTGGGTGTTGCTCTGAGATTTTACAACACACCTCTTAAGTGTTGTCATGGCTATTGTTCTAAGTGTTGTCCTAAGTGTTGTCCTGAGTGTTGTCCTAGATGTTGTCCTGAGTGTTGTCCTGAGTGTTGTCCTGAGTGTTGTCCTGAGTGTTGTGCTAAGTGTTGTCCTGAGTGTTGTGCTAAGTGTTGTCCTGAGTGTTGTCCTGAGTGTTGTCCTAAGTGTTGTCCTGAGTGTTGTCCTGAGTGTTGCCCTGAGTGTTATCCTGAGTGTTGTCCTGAGTGATGTCCTAAGTGTTGTCCTGAGTGTTGTCCTAAGTGTTGTCCTGAGTGTTGTCCTAAGTGTTGTCCTGAGTGTTGTCCTAAGTGTTGTCCTGAGTGTTGTCCTGAGTGTTGTCCTGAGTGTTGTCCTGAGTGTTGTCCTGAGTGTTGTCCTGAGTGTTGTCCTGAGTGTTGTCCTGAGTGTTGTCCTGAGTGTTGTCCTGAGTGTTATCCTGAGTGTTGTCCTGAGTGTTGTCCTGAGTGTTGTCCTGTGTGTTGTCCTGAGTGTTGTCCTGAGTGTTATCCTGAGTGTTGTCCTGAGTGTTGTCCTGAGTGTTGTCCTGAGTGTTGTCCTGAGTGTTGTCCTGAGTGTTATCCTGAGTGTTGTCCTGAGTGTTGTCCTGTGTGTTGTCCTGAGTGTTGTCCTGAGTGTTGTCCTGAGTGTTGTCCTGTGTGTTGTCCTGTGTGTTGTCCTGTGTGTTGTCCTGTGTGTTGTCCTGTGTGTTGTCCTGAGTGTTGTCCTGAGTGTTGTCCTGAGTGTTGTCCTGAGTGTTATCCTGAGTGTTGTCCTGAGTGTTGTCCTGAGTGTTGTCCTGAGTGTTGTCCTGAGTGTTGTCCTGAGTGTTGTCCTGAGTGTTATCCTGAGTGTTATCCTGAGTGTTGTCCTGAGTGTTGTCCTGAGTGTTGTCCTGAGTGTTGTCCTGAGTGTTGTCCTGAGTGTTGTCCTGAGTGTTGTCCTGAGTGTTGTCCTGAGTGTTATCCTGAGTGTTGTCCTGAGTGTTGTCCTGAGTGTTATCCTGAGTGTTGTCCTGAGTGTTGTCCTGAGTGTTGTCCTGTGTGTTGTCTTAAGTGTTGTCCTGAGTGTTGTCCTGAGTGTTGTCCTGAGTGCTGTCCTGAGTGTTGTCCTGAGTGTTGTCCTGTGTGTTGTCCTGTGTGTTGTCCTGAGTGTTGTCCTGTGTGTTGTCCTGTGTGTTGTCCTGAGTGTTATCCTGAGTGTTGTCCTGAGTGTTATCCTGAGTGTTGTCCTGAGTGTTGTCCTGAGTGTTGTCCTGAGTGTTGTCCTGTGTGTTGTCCTGTGTGTTGTCCTGTGTGTTGTCCTGAGTGTTGTCCTGTGTGTTGTCCTGTGTGTTGTCCTGAGTGTTGTCCTGAGTGTTGTCCTGAGTGTTGTCCTGAGTGTTGTCCTGAGTGTTGTCCTGTGTGTTGTCCTGTGTGTTGTCCTGAGTGTTATCCTGAGTGTTGTCCTGAGTGTTATCCTGAGTGTTATCCTGAGTGTTGTCCTGAGTGTTGTCCTGTGTGTTGTCCTGTGTGTTGTCCTGAGTGTTGTCCTGAGTGTTATCCTGAGTGTTGTCCTGAGTGTTGTCCTGAGTGTTGTCCTGTGTGTTGTCCTAAGTGTTGTCCTAAGTGTTGTCCTGAGTGTTGTCCTGAGTGTTGTCCTGAGTGTTGTCCTGAGTGTTGTCCTGAGTGTTGTCCTGAGTGTTGTCCTGTGTGTTGTCCTGTGTGTTGTCCTGAGTGTTATCCTGAGTGTTATCCTGAGTGTTGTCCTGAGTGTTGTCCTGTGTGTTGTCCTGTGTGTTGTCCTGTGTGTTGTCCTGTGTGTTGTCCTGTGTGTTGTCCTGTGTGTTGTCCTGAGTGTTATCCTGAGTGTTGTCCTGAGTGTTGTCCTGAGTGTTGTCCTGTGTGTTGTCCTGTGTGTTGTCCTGTGTGTTGTCCTGAGTGTTGTCCTGTGTGTTATCCTGAGTGTTGTCCTGAGTGTTATCCTGAGTGTTGTCCTGAGTGTTGTCCTGTGTGTTGTCCTGTGTGTTGTCCTGTGTGTTGTCCTGAGTGTTGTCCTGTGTGTTGTCCTGAGTGTTGTCCTGAGTGTTGTCCTGAGTGTTGTCCTGAGTGTTATCCTGAGTGTTGTCCTGAGTGTTGTCCTGAGTGTTGTCCTGAGTGTTGTCCTGAGTGTTGTCCTGAGTGTTGTCCTGAGTGTTGTCCTGTGTGTTGTCCTGTGTGTTGTCCTGAGAGTTGTCCTGAGAGTTGTCCTGTGTGTTGTCCTGTGTGTTGTCCTGAGTGTTGTCCTGAGTGTTGTCCTGAGTGTTGTCCTGTGTGTTGTCCTGTGTGTTGTCCTGAGAGTTGTCCTGAGAGTTGTCCTGTGTGTTGTCCTGTGTGTTGTCCTGAGAGTTGTCCTGAGTGTTGTCCTGAGTGTTGTCCTGAGTGTTGTCCTGAGTGTTGTCCTGAGTGTTGTCCTGTGTGTTGTCCTGAGTGTTGTCCTGAGTGTTGTCCTGAGTGTTGTCCTGAGTGTTGTCCTGAGTGTTATCCTGAGTGTTGTCCTGAGTGTTGTCCTGAGAGTTGTCCTGTGTGTTGTCCTGTGTGTTGTCCTGAGTGTTGTCCTGAGTGTTGTCCTGAGTGTTGTCCTGAGTGTTGTCCTGAGTGTTGTCCTGAGAGTTGTCCTGTGTGTTGTCCTGTGTGTTGTCCTGAGTGTTGTCCTGAGTGTTGTCCTGAGTGTTGTCCTGAGTGTTGTCCTGAGTGTTGTCCTGTGTGTTGTCCTGAGTGTTGTCCTGTGTGTTGTCCTGAGTGTTGTCCTGAGTGTTGTCCTGAGTGTTGTCCTGAGTGTTGTCCTGAGTGTTGTCCTGAGTGTTGTCCTGAGTGTTGTCCTGAGTGTTGTCCTGAGTGTTATCCTGAGTGTTGTCCTGAGTGTTGTCCTGAGTGTTGTCCTGTGTGTTGTCCTGAGTGTTGTCCTGAGTGTTGTCCTGAGTGTTGTCCTGAGTGTTATCCTGAGTGTTGTCCTGAGTGTTGTCCTGAGTGTTGTCCTGTGTGTTGTCCTGAGTGTTGTCCTGAGTGTTGTCCTGAGTGTTGTCCTGAGTGTTGTCCTGAGTGTTGTCCTGAGTGTTGTCCTGAGTGTTATCCTGAGTGTTGTCCTGAGTGTTGTCCTGAGTGTTGTCCTGAGTGTTGTCCTGAGTGTTGTCCTAAGTGTTGTCCTGAGTGTTGTCTTGAGTGTTGTCCTGAGTGTTGTCTTGAGTGTTGTCCTGAGTGTTGTCCTGAGTGTTGTCCTGAGTGTTGTCCTGAGTGTTGTCCTGAGTGTTATCCTGAGTGTTGTCCTGAGTGTTGTCCTGAGTGTTGTCCTGAGTGTTGTTCTGAGTGTTGTCCTGAGTGTTGTCCTAAGTGTTGTCCTGAGTGTTGTCTTGAGTGTTGTCCTGAGTGTTGTCTTGAGTGTTGTCTTGAGTGTTGTCCTGTGTGTTGTCCTGAGTGTTGTCCTGAGTGTTGTCCTGAGTGTTGTCCTAAGTGTTGTCCTGAGTGTTGTCCTAAGTGTTGTCCTGAGTGTTGTCCTGAGTGTTGTCCTGAGTGTTGTCCTAAGTGTTGTCCTGAGTGTTGTCTTGAGTGTTGTCCTGAGTGTTGTCTTGAGTGTTGTCTTGAGTGTTGTCTTGAGTGTTGTCCTGAGTGTTGTCCTGAGTGTTGTCCTGAGTGTTGTCTTGAGTGTTGTCCTGTGTGTTGTCTTGAGTGTTATCCTGAGTGTTGTCCTGAGTGTTATCCTGAGTGTTGTCCTGAGTGTTGTCCTGAGTGTTGTCCTGAGTGTTGTCCTGAGTGTTGTCCTGAGTGTTGTCCTGAGTGTTGTCCTGAGTGTTGTCCTGAGTGTTGTCCTGAGTGTTGTCCTGAGTGTTGTCCTGAGTGTTGTCCTGAGTGTTGTCCTGAGTGTTGTCCTGAGTGTTGTCCTGAGTGTTGTCCTGAGTGTTGTCCTAAGTGTTGTCCTGAGTGTTGTCTTGAGTGTTGTCCTGAGTGTTGTCTTGAGTGTTGTCTTGAGTGTTGTCCTGAGTGTTGTCCTGAGTGTTGTCCTGAGTGTTGTCCTGAGTGTTGTCCTGAGTGTTGTCCTGAGTGTTGTCCTGAGTGTTGTCCTGAGTGTTGTCCTGAGTGTTGTCTTGAGTGTTGTCCTGAGTGTTGTCCTGAGTGTTATCCTGAGTGTTATCCTGAGTGTTGTCCTGAGTGTTATCCTGAGTGTTATCCTGAGTGTTGTCCTGAGTGTTGTCCTGAGTGTTATCCTGAGTGTTGTCCTGAGTGTTATCCTGAGTGTTGTCCTGAGTGTTGTCCTGAGTGTTATCCTGAGTGTTGTCCTGAGTGTTGTCCTGAGTGTTGTCCTGAGTGTTGTCCTGAGTGTTGTCCTGAGTGTTATCCTGAGTGTTGTCCTGAGTGTTGTCCTGAGTGTTGTCCTGAGTGTTATCCTGAGTGTTGTCCTGAGTGTTGTCCTGGACATCGAAAGTATATTCGAACGGTTATGACATTTCCTGAAGCAAGCGTTTCGCCAGGAGCTGCTGTTTCAGTACTGATACAGTAACATCTAAGACGGTAACCTGAAGCCAGATATTAGTCAGCTGCGAGTACCTTGATGAGCAGTATCAGGGTATGAGGGGTATCAGGGGATGAGTAGTGAGCACCACTTGGATGGAGCTCTTGGGCTGGTCTTCCCTGAGAACTGACGTTGCTTTAAGAGAATGTTGTCAGCAGTACCGTCAGTGCCGGTCACTGCCGGCTGGCTCAGCATCGTCTCATCTCACCGTCAGTGCCGGTCACTGCCGGCTGGCTCAGCATCGTCTCATCACACCGTCAGTGCCGGTCACTGCCGGCTGGCTCAGCATCGTCTCATCTCACGAAGCTCTCCCTGACGCTCCAGTGTTGTAAGAAGACGATGCTTAGATCCTCGTGGTCACACGACTTTACCAACAATTCGTAAGAATTATTAAGACCTATGTTCTTAATGTCTTACATTTAGAGCATAAATTACAAGAATATAAGTAGTGATAGCAGCGTTAGCGCTTCAGTGTATCGTAAACCTTTACTGGGTTAACTAAAAAAAATTCTTCGTTCAACGTCTAGAGCTGTTGATATATGTTCACAGTGTTTTAGTGTTCGTTTTGAACTTTAACTTATACAGTTATGTACTCTCTTACACACACTCTCATCTACTTTGTTCCACACACACACATACTGTATCTACCTTGTTACACACACACACACACACACATACTGTATCTACCTTGTTACACACACACACACACACACACACACATACTGTATCTACCTTGTTACACACACACACACACACACATACTGTATCTACCTTGTTACACACACACACTTATCTACCTTGTTACGCACACACACACACGCACAATCATCTACCTTGTTACACACACACAATCATCTGCCTTGTTCCACACACACTCATCTACCTTGTACCAAACAATCATCTACCTTGTTCCACACACTCGTCTACCTTGCTACACACACACACACACACACACACACTCATACACTCATCTACCTTGTTCCACACTCATCTACCTTGTTCCACACACTCATCTACCTTGTTCCACGCAATCATCTACCTTGTTCAAGTCATTATCACGTGTTTTTATCCTCTCATTTATCCATCCTAACTTGTACTTCATTTTCTTCTTCCCCTCGTCTTGTCTACTCTTTTCATTAATTATTATATTTCCCCTCTCCCTATACTTCCTCACCCGCGTTCCATTCCCCTCTTTTCCCTTCTTGTTCCTCTCCTGTTCTTCTGTTTTCCCTCTGTGCCCTCGATTAATGTTCATTATTACCACTTACCCACTTAGGTGGAAGTCGATGCCCACACAGTGTTGCCATATACCCACGCAAGTGTTGGGTATTGCCATATGCTGGCACTAATAGCTGACCCTCCCTGCCACTAACAGAAAGCTTTGCGTGATACCAGCAGAAAGCCCTCCCTGGAACTAGCAGAAAGCCCTCCCTAGAACTAGCAGAAATCTCTCCCTGGAACTAGCAGAAATCTCTCCCTGGAACTAGCAGAAATCTCTCCCTGGTACTAGCAGAAAGCCCTCTCTGGCACTAGCAGAAAGCTCTCCCTGGCACTAGCAGAAAGTTCACCCTGACACTGGCGGAAAGCCCTCCCTGGCAGTAGCACAAAGCTCTCCCTGGCACTAGCAGAAAGCTCTCCCTGGCAGTAGCACAAAGCTCTCCCTGGCAGTAGCACAAAGCTCTCCCTGGCACTAGCAGAAAGCTCGCCCTAGTACTAGCAGAAAGCCTCCCTGGCACTGGCAGAAAACTCTCCCTGGCACTAGCACAAAGCCTTCTCTGGCCCTAGCAGAAAGCTCTCTCTGGCACTAGCGGAAAGCTCTCTCTGGCACTAGCAGAAAGCTCTCCCTGGTACTAACAGAAAGCTCTCCCTGGCACTAGCAGAAAGCTCTTCTTGGCACTAGCAGAAAGCTCTCCCTGGCACTAGCAGAAAGCTCTCCCTGGCACTAGTAGAAAGCCCTCCCTGGCACTAGCAGAAAGCTCTCCCTGGCACTAGCAGAAAGCTCTCCCTGGCACTAGCAGAAAGCTCTCCATGGCACTAGTAGAAAGCCCTCCCTGGCACTAGCAGAAAGCTCTCCCTGGCACTAGCAGAAAGCTCTTCTTGGCACTAGCAGAAAGCTCTCCCTGGCACTAGCAGAAAGCTCTCCCTGGCACTAGCAGAAAACTCTCCCTGGCACTAGCAGAAAGCTCTCCCTGGCACTAGCAGAAAGCTCTCCCTGGCACTAGCAGAAAGCTCTCCCTGGCACTAGCAGAAAGCTCTCCTTGGCACTAGCAGAAAGCTCTCCCTGGCACTAGCAGAAAGCTCTTCTTGGCACTAGCAGAAAGCTCTCCCTGGCACTAGCAGAAAGCTCTCCCTGGCACTAGCAGAAAACTCTCCCTGGCACTAGCAGAAAGCTCTCCCTGGCACTAGCAGAAAGCTCTCCCTGGCACTAGCAGAAAGCTCTCCCTGGCACTAGCAGAAAGCTCTCCTTGGCACTAGCAGAAAGCTCTCCCTGGCACTAGCAGAAAGCTCTCCCTGGCACTATCAGAAAGCTCTCCCTGGCACTAGCAGTAATCCCTCCCTGGCACTAACAGAAAACCCTCCCTGGCACTAGCAGAAAGCTCTCCCTGGCACTAGCAGAAAGCTCTCCCTGGCACTAGCAGAAAACTCTCCCTGGCACTAGCAGAAAGCTCTCCCTGGCACTATCAGAAAGCTCTCCCTGGCACTAGCAGAAAGCTCTCCCTGGCACTAGCAGAAAGCTCTCCCTGGCACTAGCAGTAATCCCTCCCTGGCACTAACAGAAAACCCTCCCTGGCACTAGCAGAAAGCTCTCCCTGGCACTAGCAGAAAACTCTCCCTGGCACTAGCAGAAAGCTCTCCCTGGCACTAGCAGAAAACTCTCCCTGGCACTAGCAGAAAGCTCTCCCTGGCACTAGCAGAAGGCTCTCCCTGGCACTAGCAGAAAGCTCTCCCTGGCACTAGCAGAAAACTCTCCCTGGCACTAGCAGAAAGCTCTCCCTGGCACTAGCAGAAAACTCTCCCTGGCACTAGCAGAAAGCTCTCCCTGGCACTAGCAGAAAGCTCTCCGTGGCACTAGCAGAAAGCTCTCCCTGGCACTAGCAGAAATCTCTCCCTGGCACTATCAGAAAGCTCTCCCTGGCACTAGCAGTAATCCCTCCCTGGCACTAACAGAAAACCCTCCCTGGCACTAGCATAAAGCTCTCCCTGGCACTAGCAGAAAGCTATCCCTGGCACTAGCAGAAAACTCTCCCTGGCACTAGCAGAAAACTCTCCCTGGCACTAGCAGAAAGCTCTCCCTGGCACTAGCAGAAAACTCTCCCTGGCACTAGCAGAAGGCTCTCCCTGGCACTAACAGAAAGCCCTCTCTGACTGTATCAACAGACCATCTCTGTCACCACTAGTATATACCATAGTGCAGGTGTTAATCAGCCTGTGTTGTCTCTATCATACTTCAGTGTGACCCCAAAGTCACATCTTCTGACGTCTCTCACAGACTGCTGCCGGAATAAGAGAATTACCCGTCTTCCATTAATCTTCTATTTTTTTTTTCACTCTTTGGAGTTCCTGGTTAATATTAACTTCATATAAAGCTGTAGAAATGTGTCGATAATTCAGTGCAAGTATTGGTGGAGGCTCGATCCTGTGTCTGTGTTGTGCTCTGCCAGAGTAATTCCCCTCACAGGTTCTAATTAAGTTCTAACTTTAGGATATTTTAGGTATAAATAAAGTTACTGCTATGTTTAAAATATATGAGCTATATTGTGAGGAATGTGATGTTTATGAGGAGATTCAAGTATAGTGCTTAGTCGGACTTTTGTTCTGAAGGTGGGAAGTACAGTGCCTGTACTCTGAAGGAGAGGTGGAGGTGGGAAGTACAGTGCCTGTACTCTGAAGGAGTGTGGAGGTGGGAAGTACAGTGCCTGTACTCTGAAGGAGTGGAGGTGGGAAGTACAGTGCCTGTACTCTGAAGGAGTGGAAGTGGGAAGTACAGTGCCTGTACTCTGAAGGAGTGGAAGTGGGAAGTACAGTGCCTGTACTCTGAAGGAGTGGAAGTGGGAAGTACAGTGCCTGTACTCTGAAGGAGACGTAGAAAGAATATTGTCTGTACTCTGAAGGAGGGGTGGAGGTGGGAAGCACAGTGACTGCACCCTGAAGGAGATGTGAAGATGTTGCAGTTCACAGGGTTATCAGAGATGTGGTGCCAGAATGCTTTAAGATATTAACTCTAAGGGAAAGTGTTGTACCCTTTTCATGATTACAATCGCTTAAACCTAGCCAGTAACCAAAGACGTATTCTTTATGTCACTGGATGCTCATAGCAAGTCATGATCATTATCTTAAGTCACGCACTCAAAGGTATTGTACACACTCACTGAATTGAATTTTCTACTCGTTCTTTTGACAATTAAGGTGTTACTCACTAACACATTCTTTGTAAACATTCTGTACATCCCTGTACACTTCTGTACACACTGTGCACCTTCATGCACTCCTTGTACACTCTCTGTTTGCACTATGGTATAGCTGTCCTTTGCACCTCATGGTGTAAGGACCCTATATACACCACAATACAGAAGCATTTGTATCCCCATGGTGCAAGATGCTAAGTGCCACATTTACACTAGTGAGTCTGTCTCGTGTTTAATAGACAGAGGATCGAGCCTCCACCACCCTTGTTCTGATTAACCACATGGCTTTAACACTTTACATAATAATAATACTAGGATTCCATGTACTTCCCATGGTTTAGGATCTCATGTACCTCCCATGGTTTAGGATCTCATGTACCTCCCATGGTTTAGGATCCCATGTACCTTCCATGGTTTAGATCCCTCGTACCTCCCATGGTGTAGGATCCAATATACCTCCCATGGTTTAGGATCCTATTTACCACCGTGGGACAGTTACTAGGCCTCTCCCTCCTCATATCCCGGCCATCAAAAATCAATCTCCTTCAACATTTACCTCGGATACTGGCAGCCTACACAGCAAGATTTCCCTCGATTTCTACGTTATGTTTTGTCACTTTTCCTATCGATTCCTTCCCTCTTAGCTCCCTCTTGTCCTCTCTTCCCTTCCCTCTCCCCTCTCCTTGATTCCTCTCATCTCCAGCTGTCAATTGCCGTGATTTAAGGCGAATCTGTTGTGACTTACTCAGGGTGTATTTCTCCTTCCTCTGTTCTCTTACTCTTCTTCTTTTCATTCTTCATTATCTCTCGTTCCTTTTTCTTCTGCATTTTCCCCATCAGTCTCATCTTCTCGGTCAGTCTTCCTCAGGTGTTTCTTTCTATAGTTCTCTCTCAATGTTTACGTTTTCTCATCTGCTATTCCTGTATTTTTTTAATTCGTTTTCATACTTAGAAGTTTTACAGATTAGGCTCAGGGCTCCTTCATTAGTTATCTCATATTTTGCAGCAAATTGCAGGTTACATATCTCATGTTAAACAAGATACTGCAACATACACGTCGAGAAAAGGGTGATATTGGAGCTAGCTGTGAGCCAGAGCTTTCAGTTGGTTAGTAGTCATTAGTCAGAATCAATTGCAAACGCGAATTAGTCGAGGAATATATTACGGTGAGGCTTCTACCCATGGCAAGTGAGTTCTAGAACTCATAGTAACGTGAGTTCTTGGACTCACTTGCCACGGATTCAAGTCCCATCCGTTCCCTGATTTGTTTGAAATCATGTTATTACGATTTCGTGAGTCATAATAGTCGAGGAATATGTTATCACTAATTGATATCCTTGGGAAGGATACAGTGTGACTGTGGGTGGCTGTCCGTCTTGTAGTGTAATACCTGTCTTCCGACTGCCCACGAAGTTGAGCCATTTGGAAGATCTTAAGAATAATTGACTTGTATATAACATTAAGGCCATGAAGTCTCTCCAGTATTAAAGGCTTTGTTTCAGCGAGATACAAGAAAGGGATTAAGAGACACCTTGTACTGTCCTATGCATGTTCCGAAGTGAGAGATAGGATGTGGGACAGGCAGTCCAAGAAAGAGGTGCATACTCAAGGTAAGAGCGAGCCTATGCTTCGTTCATGAAACCGAACTGTCGGTTATATGAAACCGAACTGTCGGTTACCCAGTCAAAGCAATACTTTTCTCGAGGAGTTGAACACCGACCTGAAATTGTTAGTCACATCTCGGGACGTGTAAATTGTTAGTCACATCTCGGGACGTGTAAATTGTTAGTCACATCTCGGGACGTGTAAATTGTTAGTCACATCTCGGGACGTGTAAATTGTTAGTCACATCTCGGGACGTGTAAACAAGAATCTGGTATTGGCTTATTCTCAATGACAGTGATTTACCCTCTGCTAGGCAAAGTTAGTAGATGTAAGATACGATGCTGGCAGATCTGTCTACCTCTCTTCCACAGTACTGTATCTTTTCATACGTTCTTACATATTTCTTCCTTTCCTTTCTACTGATGCTTCCCCTGTGTGCATACATCCTCTTATCATCTTTCCTCATACGTTATTCTTCTCATCGTTTTTCACATCTTTCCTGGTTCTCCTGTCTTCTCTTGTTGGTGCCGGCGAACTTTGTGATCAATCAATAAATCTCCTGAGCTAAAGCCTAATCCTGACGGTGCCAGACTCTGAGGTGCCAAGCTCTGATGTGCCAAGCTTTGAGGTGTCAATCTCTGAGGTGCCAAGCTCTGAAATGCCAAGCTCCGAGGTGCCAGACTTTGAGGATCTAGACTCTGAGGCGCCAGGCTCCGAGGTGCCTTGCTAGTCTCATGTTCCAAAGTAATTAGTTTTTCTCTCGTTTTGTTTAGTTTAGAAAATCGTTGTTATTGATCTTTGCATTTAAAGTGTGTGACACCGGAGGTACGGCGCCACTTTGTTGTGTTTGTTTAGCTGTGTGTTTGTGTGATTGTGTTTTTGTTTGTGCTTTGTGTCATTGTAGATGTGAATTTATATTTGATCTATGAGTTTGTTGTGCATAATCGCTCTGATTTTTGTGTGTTTGTTTGTGTGTGGCTGCGTTTGTATGTTTGGTTACGTGTTTCTGGGGATAACGCCAGAATTAACTTGGTTTCATTAGTTTTGTTTCCCGTCAGAGAGATGGTCGCTATGGTAACTCTCTCCTCCTCCTCCTCCCAGCATCCCTCTTCCCTTCCATCCCCTCCCTTCCCTCTCTCTCCCCTTCCCTCTACCGAACCCTCTTCCCATTTCCTCCCCACTCTCCTCCCCTTCCCTCCTCTCCTCTTACCATCCTCCCTATTACAAATTTTCCTCCCCTTCCCATTCCTTCATATAGCTTCCCTCTCTCTTCATCCTTCCTCTATTTTTCTACTCTTACATTCCCCTCTTCCATTATCTCTTCCTCAC
>NC_091312.1:37331831-37364331 GCF_038502225.1 Cherax quadricarinatus
TTGAGACGCAGGTGTTGTCTTCCTAGTGACGCAGGTGTTGTCTTCCTTGAGACGCAGGTGTTGTCTTCCTAGTGACGCAGGTGTTGTCTTCCTTGAGACGCAGGTGTTGTCTTCCTAGTGACGCAGGTGTTGTCTTTCTAGTGACGCAGGTATTGTCTTCCTTGAGACGCAGGTGTTTTCTTCCTAGTGACGCAGGTGTTGTCTTCCTAGTGACGCAGGTGTTGTCTTCCTAGTGACGCAGGTGTTGTCTTCCTAGTGACGCAGATGTTGTCTTCCTAGTGACGTAGGTGTTGTCTTCCTAGTGACGCAGGTGTTGTCTTCCTTGAGACGCAGGTGTTGTCTTCCTAGTGACGCAGGTGTTGTCTTCCTTGAGACGCAGGTGTTGTCTTCCTAGTGACGCAGGTGTTGTCTTTCTAGTGACGCAGGTGTTGTCTTCCTTGAGACGCAGGTGTTTTCTTCCTAGTGACGCAGGTGTTGTCTTCCTAGTGACGCAGGTGTTGTCTTCCTAGTGACGCAGGTGTTGTCTTCCTAGTGACGCAGGTGTTGTCTTCTTAGTGACACAGGTGTTGTCTTCCTAGTGACGCAGGTGTTGTCTTCCTAGTGACGCAGGTGTTGTCTTTCTAGTGACGCAGGTGTTGTCTTCCTTGAGACGCAGGTGTTGTCTTCCTAGTGACGCAGGTGTTTTCTTCCTAGTGACGCAGGTGTTGTCTTCCTAGTGACGCAGGTGTTGTCTTCCTAGTGACGTTCTCTTCCCTCCACTTAAGCCATTTTCCTTTCGCTTTCTTACATAGATCTTTCTCAACCAAACAAATTCATTTTTCTCCTTTTCCCTGAATCCGGACAATTTTCAACGAATTAGAACCATTTCCTCTGAGACGGAGCCTTTTTCTCCTCCTCTCGACCTCATCTCTGGATCTGAACCCCGTTCTGTCGTGTCGGAACCCACGAGTTGAACCTTCTCAGCCACGCATTTATCCTCTAGTCGGGTCCTAGGGGAAGGGGCAGGGGAAGGGGAGGGGGGATGGGGGTTCTCCCCCTCTTGGTCCCGGTTCCAAACCGGTTCTAAAGACAATTATATTTATTTTCATGAATTCTTTCTTCATCAAAACCTACGAAAGATGTCGTTCTTGTTTGGTCGCTTATAAAGAAGTCTTTGGTCTTCTTACTCTGAGGTGTCGCCTCGCTGGTCACTCGTAGAGAAGATTTGATTCTTGTAACACAATAATAAGGAATACTTGAGTTTTATTTACCCGTAAACAATAAAGCTTCTTCCCCTAAGAATGAGTGCACCTCCCCAGGAGTGTGCACCTCCCCTAGGAATGAGTGTGCTCCTCCCCAGGAGTGTGAACCTCCCCTAGGAATGAGTGTGCTTCTCCTCAGGAGTGTGAACCTCCCCTAGGAATGAGTGTGCTTCTCCTCAGGAGTGTGCATCTCCCCTAGGAATGAGTGTGCTCCTCCTCAGAAGTGTGCACCTCCCCTAAGAATGAGCGTGCACCTCCCCAGGAGTGAGCACCTTGCCTAAAAATGAGTGTGCTTCTCCCCAGGAGTGTGCACCTTTCCTATGGAGGGGTGAGAGCTATTTACCCTAGGGTGTGCACTCCCCCCAGGAGTGTACACCGCCATAGGAAGATTGTGCACCTCCCCCGTGAGAGGGTCAGCTCCCCCAGCCATCAACTGGGTGACATCAAGACACACAGATGCACATTAAAATAATTGAAATTTTCTCCGGCCCTCCTTTGTTCTTTTCCTTCTCCTCCTCCTCCTCCTCTTACTCTCTTCCTCCACTCCCACTCTTCCTCCTCCCCAACACTCTTCCTTCTCAATAATCAAGCTACGTTTCGATCATTTTAAAGCTTGATCATCTCATATTTTCCTCATTATATATCTTCACCAGGTCACGTTTCGATCAGCGAAGATCTTTACCAAATCATATTTCGATCTGCATAGAGTTTTATCGAGTCATATTTCTCTAGGTGCCTAGCTTTATCAAATGTTTCGCTCTCTGTAGAGCTTAATAAACCTCTACACAAAGCAAGACGTTGTTCTGTAGCTTATACTATGTAGAGTGTCGGCGGTGTGATCAGTCAAGGAATACGAACTCTGAATACATGCATTTGAAGGCTTCGAAAGACACGTAAGCCTTTAAAATCCAGGACAGAGGTTAAAAAGACAGTATAAATAGGGGGAGAGTGAGGTGTGAGTGACCTGAAGAATGCCATGATGGAATGAGGATGGGTGAACAATGGGATCATGTGACTCCTGTGTTGTTAGGTAGGTGGTGCTTTGCCTGGTTGAATATCGTGGAATTTTGTAGTTTGGCTTATTTTGTTTCTTGGTGTCGGTGGCGGCAGTTAGCGAGGCTTCCAGTCATCATCAGCGTCTGAGATCTTGTTCTGTGAGGACGAGCTGTGCCTCATTCCTAGTCATTAAATGTCCCGTGTAATCCCTGTGGAGGATAAGATAAGATTTCGTTCGGATTTTTAACCCCGGAGGGTTAGCCACCCAGGATAACCCAAGAAAGTCAGTGCGTCATCGAGGACTGTCTAACTTATTTCCATTGGGGTCCTTAATCTTGTCCCCCAGGATGCGACCCACACCAGTCGACTAACACCCAGGTACCTATTTGCTGCTAGGTGAACAGGACATCAGGTGTAAGGAAACGTGTCGAAACGTTTCCACCCGCCGGGAATCGAACCCGGGCCCTTCGTGTGTGAAGCGGGAACTTTAGCCACCAGGCCACCGGGCCTGTGTCCTCCACAGGGAATAACTGTCCAGGGATTAACTGTGGAGGACACGCCTGTGTTCTCCACAGTTATTCCACGAGACACCATAGAACATAACACTGGAAGATACAGAATTTCAAAACCATTAGCATACATGATACACAAGCAGGTAAAGCACCACCTACCCAGCAACACAGGAGTCACATGATCCATTGTCCACCCCTCGTCATCCAAATGTATCATTCTTCAGATCACTATTTCACTCACACCTCACTCTCCGTCTATACATACTGCCATTTTAACCTCTGTCAGTTAGAAATAAATATGTCCACTATCTATTGCCAAGGTTTATACCACATTTGAAGATGGTAGAGATACATGATAATATGCACTTGGAAGGTCTTGGAGGGATTGGTACCAAACTTGCACACGAAAATCACTCCTTATGAAAGCAAAAGACTCGGCAGGAGATGTAACATTTCCCCGATGAAAAGCAGAAGTGCCACTAATACACTGAGAAACAGCTCAATAAGTGTCCGGGGCCCAAGACTGTTCAATTGCATCCCAGCATAAACACGGGGATTACTAATAGACCCCTGGCTGTCTTCAAGAACGCATTGGACAGGCACCTAAAGTCAGTACTTGACCAACCGGGCTGTGGTTCTTACGTCAGCTTGCGTGCGGCCAGCAGTAACAGCCAGGTTGATCAGACCCTGATTCACCGTGAGGGCTGGTCTCAGGCCGGGCCGCGGGGGTGTTGACCGCCGAAACCCTCTCCAGGTAAAACTGCAGGTACGACATTTGACGGAGACAAGAACAGCAAAAAATCTTGCAGACAGGAACAACAACAGTCCCAGACAGGAACAACAACAGTCCCAGACAGGAACAACAACAGTCCCAGACAGGAACAACAACAGTCCCAGACAGGAACAACAACATTCGCAGACAGGAACAACAACATTTGCAGGCAGGAATAACAACAGTCGCAGACACCAACAACAACAGTCCCAGACAGAAACAACAACAGTCGCAGACAGGAACACCAACGGTAGCAGACAGGAACAACAACAGTCGCAGACAGGAACAACAACAGTCGCAGGCAGGAACAACAACAGTCGCAGACAGGAACAACAACAGTCGCAGACAGGAACAACAACAGTCGTAGACAGAAACAACAGTCGCTGACAGGAACAACAACAGTCGCTGGCAGGAACAGCAACAGTCGCTGGCAGGAACAACAACAGTCGCAGACAGAAACAACAGTCGCTGCCAGGAACAACAGCAATCGCAGACAGGAACAACAACAGTCGCTGGCAGGAACAACAGCAATCGCAGACAGGAACAACAACAGTCGCTGGCAGGAACAACAACAGTCGCTGGCAGGAACAACAACAGTCGCAGACAGGAACAACAACAGTCGCTGGCAGGAACAACAACAGTCGCAGACAGGAACAACAACAGTCGCTGGCAGGAACAACAACAGTCGCAGACAGGAACAACAACAGTCGCAGACAGGAACAACAACAGTCGCAGACAGGAACAACAACAGTCGCAGACAGGAACAACAACAGTCGCAGGCAGGAACAGCAACAGTCGCTGGCAGGAACAGTCACAGACAGGAACAACAACAGTCGCTGGCAGGAACAGCAACAGTCGCAGACAGAAACAACAGTCGCCGACAGGAACAACAACAGTCGCTGGCAGGAACAGCAACAGTCGCTGGCAGGAACAACAGTCGCAGACAGAAACAACAGTCGCTGGCAGGAACAACAACAGTCGCAGACAGGAACAACAACAGTCGCTGGCAGGAACAACAACAGTCGCAGACACGAACAACAACAGTCGCAGGCAGGAACAACAACAGTCGCAGACAGGAACAACAACAGTCGCAGACAGGAACAACAACAGTCACAGACAGGAATAACAACAGTCGCAGACAGGAACAACAACAGTCGCAGACAGGAACAACAACAGTCGCAGACAGGAACAACAACAGTCGCTGGCAGGAACAACAACAGTCACAGACAGGAACAACAACAGTCGCAGACAGGAACAACAACAGTCACAGACAGGAACAACAACAGTCACAGACAGTAACAACAACAGTCGCAGACCGGAACAACAACAGTCACAGACAGGAACAACAACAGTCACAGACAGGAACAACAACAGTCACAGACAGGAACAACAACAGTCGCAGACAGGAACAACTACAGTCGCAGTCAGGAACAACAACAGTGGCAGACAGGAACAACAACAGTTGCAGACAGGAACAACAACAGTCACAGACAGGAACAACAACAGTCGCTGGCAGGAACAACAACAATCGCAGACAGGAACAACAACAGTCACAGACAGGAACAACAACAGTCACAGACAGGAACAACAACAGTCGCTGGCAGGAACAACAACAATCGCAGACAGGAACAACAACAGTCACAGGCAGGAACAACAACAGTCACAGGCAGGAACAGCAACAGTCGCAGACAGGAACAACAACAGTCACAGACAGGAACAACAAGAGGCACAGGCAGGAACAAAAACAGTCACAGGCAGGAACAACAACAGTCGCAGACAGGAACAACAACAGTCACAGACAGGAACAACAACAGTCGCAGACAGGAACAACAACAGTCACAGACAGGAACAACAACAGACACAGGCAGGAACAACAACAGTCGCAGACAGGAACAACAACAGTCACAGACAGGAACAATAACAGTCACAGACAGGAACAACAACAGTCGCAGGCAGGAACAACAACAGTCGCAGACAGGAACAACAACAGTCGCAGACAGGAACAACAACAGTCACAGGCAGGAGCAACAACAGTCGCAGACAGGAACAACAACAGTCGCAGACAGGAACAACAACAGTTGCAGACAGGAACAACAACAGTCGCAGACAGGAACAACAACAGTCGCAGACAGGAACAACAACAGTCGCAGACAGGAACAACAACAGCCGCAGACAGGAACAACAACAGCCGCAGACAGGAACAACAACAGTCGCAGGCAGGAACAACAACAGTCGCAGACAGGAACAACAACAGTCGCAGACAGGAACAACAACAGTCGCAGACAGGAACAACAACAGTCGCAGACAGGAACAACAACAGTCGCAGACAGGAACAACAACAGTCGCAGACAGGAACAACAACAGTCGCAGACAGGAACAACAACAGTCGCAGACAGGAACAACAACAGTCGCAGACAGGAACAACAACAGTCGCAGACAGGAACAACAACAGTCACAGACAGGAGCAACAACAGTCGCAGACAGGAACAACAACAGTCGCAGACAGGAACAACGAAAGTGAAAGTTTTATTTAAAAACTTTTGCACAAAAGTGCTGCGGAAGTTCTATATTTGTTTAATGGCGACAGCTGAGGACATCTGATGGACCGGGAGCTGAGGACATCTGATGGACCGGGAGCTGAGGACATCTGATGGACCGGGAGCTGAGGACATCTGATGGACCGAGAGCTGAGGACATCTGATGGACCGAGAGCTGAGGACACCGGATGGACCGGGAGCTGAGGACACCGGATCGACCGGGAGCTGAGGACACCGGATGGACCGGGAGCTGAGGACACCGGATGGACCAGGAGCTGAGGACACCGGATGGACCGGGAGCTGAGGACACCTGATAGACCCGGTGTTAAGGATATCTTCGTATTAGATGTCCCGGAGCTCGGTTGGTAGCGCACTCACCTCAAACACTTAGGTCTGGGGATCGATCCAAGGTACGGATAGAAACATTAAGACGTTTTTTCCCTAAGACACCTGCTGTCCATGTTCACCTGTCAGTGAATAAGCTCATGAGTGGTAGTCGACTGGTGGGGGTCGCATCCTGGGGACAAAATTGACCTAATTTGCCCGAAATGTTGAACATAACAAGCGGCTTTCTACACAGTAGTATGTCACTGATGTCAGCTATGGTCTGTATACCTTGTACATGTACTTGTATACCTTGTACATGTACTTGTATACCTTGTACATGTACTTGTATACCTTGTACATGTACTTGTAGTATTAGAAACGATTATTATAATTTTTTTTGTTATTATCACACTGACCGTCACCCACCAAGGCAGGGTGGCCCGAAAAAGAAAAACTCTCACCATCATTCACTCCATCACTGTCTTGCCAGAACGGTGCTTTACACTACAGTTTTTAAACTGCAACATTAACACCCCTCCTTCAGAGTGCAGGCACTGTACTTCCCATCTCCAGGACTCAAGTCCGGCCTGCCGGTTTCCCTGAATCCCTTCATAAATGTTACTTTGCTCACACTCCAACAGCACGTCAAGTATTAAAAACCATTTGTCTCCATTCTCTCCTATCAAACACGCTCACGCATGCCTGCTGGAAGTCCAAGCCCCTCGCACACAAAACCTCCTTTACCCCCTCCCTCCAACCTTTCCTAGGCCGACCCCTACCCCGCCTTCCTTCCACTACAGACTGATACACTCTTGAAGTCACTCTGTTTCGCTCCATTCTCTCTACATGTCCGAACCACCTCAACAACCCTTCCTCAGCCCTCTGGACAACAGTTTTGGTAATCCCGCACCTCCTCCTAACTTCCAAACTACGAATACTCTGCATTATATTCACACCACACATTGTCCTCAGACATGACATCTCCACTGCCTCCAGCCTTCTCCTCGCTGCAACATTCATCACCCATGCTTCACACCCATATAAGAGTGTTGGTAAAACTATACTCTCATACATTCCCCTCTTTGCCTCCAAGGACAAAGTTCTTTGTCTCCACAGACTCCTAAGTGCACCACTCACCCTTTTCCCCTCATCAATTCTATAATTCACCTCATCTTTCATAGACCCATCCGCTGACACGTCCACTCCCAAATATCTGAATACATTCACCTCCTCCATACTCTCTCCCTCCAATCTGATATCCAATCTTTCATCACCTAATCTTTTTGTTATCCTCATTACCTTACTCTTTCCTATATTCACTTTCAATATTTTTTTTTGCCCACCCTACCAAATTCATCCACCAACCTCTGCAGCTTCTCTTCAGAATCTCCCAAGAGCACAGTGTCATCAGCAAAGAGCAACTGTGACAACTCCCACTTTATGTGTGATTCTTTATCTTTTAACTCCACGCCTCTTGCCAAGACCCTCGCATTTACTTCTCTTACAACCCCATCTATAAATATATTAAACAACCACGGTGACATCACACATCCTTGTCTAAGGCCTACTTTTACTGGGAAATAATTTCCCTCTTTCCTACATACTCTAACTTGAGCCTCACTATCCTCGTAAAAACTCATCACTGCTTTCAGTAACCTACCTCCTACACCATACACCTGCAACATCTGCCACATTGCCCCCCTATGCACCTTGTCATAAGCCTTTTCCAAATCCATAAATGCCACAAAGACCTCTTTAGCCTTATCTAAATACTGTTCACTTATATGTTTCACTGTAAACACCTGGTCCACACACCCCCTACCTTTCCTAAAGCCTCCTTGTTCATCTGCTATCCTATTCTCCGTCTTACTCTTAATTCTTTCAATAATAACTCTACCATACACTTTATCAGGTATACTCAACAGACTTATCCCCCTATAATTTTTGCACTCTCTTTTGTCCCCTTTGCCTTTATACAAAGGAACTATGCATGCTCTCTGCCAATCCCTAGGTACCTTACCCTCTTCCATACATTTATTAAATAATAGCACCAACCACTCCAAAACTATATCCCCACCTGCTTTTAACATTTCTATCTTTATCCCATCAATCCCGGCTGCCTTACCCCCTATCATTTTACCTACTGCCTCACGAACTTCCCCCACACTCACAACTGGCTCTTCCTCACTCCTACAAGATGTTATTCCTCCTTGCCCTATACACGAAATCACAGCTTCCCTATCTTCATCAACATTTAACAATTCCTCAAAATAGTCCCTCCATCTTCCCAATACCTCTAACTTTCCATTTAATAACTCTCCTCTCCTATTTTTAACTGATAAATCCATTTGATCTCTAGGCTTCCTTAACTTGTTAATCTCACTCCAAAACTTTTTCTTATTTTCAACAAAATTTGTTGATAACATCTCATCCACTCTCTCATTTGCTCTCTTTTTACATTGCTTCACCACTCTCTTAACCTCTCTCTTTTTCTCCATATACTCTTCCCTCCGTGCATCACTTCTACTTTGTAAAAACTTTTCATATGCTAACTTTTTCTCCCTTACTACTCTCTTTACATTATCATTCCACCAATCGCTCCTCTTCCCTCCCGCACCCACTTTCCTGTAACCACAAACTTCTGCTGAACACTCTAACACTACATTTTTAAACCTACCCCATACCTCTTCGACCCCATTGCCTATGCTCTCATTAGCCCATCTATCCTCCAAAAGCTGTTTATATCTTACCCTAACTGCCTCCTCTTGTAGTTTATAAACCTTCACCTCTCTCTTCCCTGATGCTTCTATTCTCCTTGTATCCCATCTACTTTTACTCTCAGTGTAGCTACAACTAGAAAGTGATCTGATATATCTGTGGCCCTTCTATAAACATGTACATCCTGAAGTCTACTCAACAGTCTTTTATCTACCAATACATAATCCAACAAACTACTGTCATTTCGCCCTACATCATATCTTGTATACTTATTTATCCTCTTTTTCTTAAAATATGTATTACCTATAACTAAACCCCTTTCTATACAAAGTTCAATCAGAGGGCTCCCATTTTCATTTACACCTGGCACCCCAAACTTACCTACCACACCCTCTCTAAAAGTTTCTCCTACTTTAGCATTCAGGTCCCCTACCACAATTACTCTCTCACTTGGTTCAAAGGCTCCTATACATTCACTTAACATCTCCCAAAATCTCTCTCTCTCCTCTACATTCCTCTCTTCTCCAGGTGCATACAAGCTTATTATGACCCACTTTTCGCATCCAACCTTTACTTTAATCCACATTATTCTTGAATTTACACATTCATATTCTCTTTTCTCATTCCATAACTGATCTTTCAACATTACTGCTATCCCTTCCTTTGCTCTAACTCTCTCAGATACTCCAGATTTAATTCCATTTATTTCCCCCCACCGCAACTCCCCTACCCCCTTCAGCTTTGTTTCGCTTAGAGCCAGGACATCCAACTTCTTTTCATTCATAACATCAGCAATCATCTGTTTCTTGTCATCCGCACTACATCCACGCACATTTAAGCATCCCAGTTTTATAAAGTTTTTCTTCTTCTCTTTTTTAGTAAATGTCTACAGGAGAAGGGGTTACTAGCCCATTGCTCCCGGCATTTTAGTCGCCTCATACGACACGCATGGCTTACGGAGGAAAGATTCTTTTCCACTTCCCCATGGATAATAGAAGAAATAAAGAGGAACAAGAGCTATTTAGAAAAAGTTGAAAAACCTAGATGTATGTATATATATATATGCATGTGCGTGTCTGTGAAGTGTGACCAAAGTGTAAGTAGGAGTAGCAAGATATCCCTGTTATCTAGCGTGTTTATGAGACAGAAAAAAACACCAGCAATCCTACCATCATGTAAAACAGTTACAGGTTTCTGTTTCACAGTCATCTGGCAGGACGGTAGTACTTCCCTGGGTGGTTGCTGTCTACCAACCTACTACCTATTATTATTATTATTATTAAAAGTTAATAAAACGTGACTTTCTACTGCAGCTCGGTTGTATTGATAAGTTATTTACTGACACAGATTCAGTCGAAGGTTTATGTTAATAAATGTTTGTACAGAGAACAACATTACATGACATTTGTGCGGATGACACATTCATTTTTTGTGAAAACTTCACTCAGATGAGTTTAAAAAAATATATTATAACATCATTTACAAAATCACGGTGGATCATCACAATAACTGGTCATTTCTGGACACTGAGCATGTTAATGTTCCTGAGTAATTAGTATTTTACTACATGTAAACCACACAATAACCAAATTCTGTAAACTCAGCATTGTAATCCTTATAGAAAATAAACTTTGAATTTGAATTTGAATTTGAGTAAGTTCACCCTGATAAGATTAAGTTTGCGCATTCCATCCTCTGTAACAACTTTATTTAAGGGAAACTATCATAAAAAGTTGTTATGAATAGGTGCTGGACACTGTGTTTCACTTGGTCTATATTTGACCATAAAGTTATATTCTCACAGATTTTTTTTCTTAAATAACGGCAGAGGATAACTGTAAAGAAAATACTGGAATCATTCAGAGAAAATATGTTCTCTTCTATAATATCTTCATGTGCAGATGCTAAATATATTTGCTGTGTTAAATTTCCCTTTTTATGGACATGTGAGTTATATTATAATGAAGTGAAGTTCGAAAATTCAAGTTAGTTTCCCCACAATTTTGATTCATGTTCATTTTTTGCTGACGTTTTTTAAGACTGATAGTTATTTCAGGTTTATAGATCTTGTTGCATCAACTCTGTAAACAACTGTACTGTATTTGTTTACTTGTTCTATAATATTAATCATGCTGGAAGTAGGTACCCAAAAAGAGTTTGTGTAAACACACACACACACACACACACACACACACACATGGGGTGAGTATAACACCAGGCACATCTCCTGAAGCGCACATCAACCAAATAACTGCTGCTGCATATGGGCGCCTGGCAAACCTCAGAACAGCATTCCGACATCTTAATAAGGAATCATTCAGGACCCTGTACACCGTGTACGTTAGGCCCATATTGGAGTATGCGGCACAAGTTTGGAACCCACACCTAGCCAAGCACGTGAAGAAACTAGAGAAAGTTCAAAGGTTTGCAACAAGACTAGTCCCAGAGCTAAGAGGTATGTCCTACGAGGAGAGGTTAAGGGAAATCAACCTGACGACACTGGAGGACAGGAGAGATAGGGGGGACATGATAACGACATACAAAATACTGAGAGGAATTGACAAGGTGGACAAAGACAGGATGTTCCAGAGATTGGACACAGTAACAAGGGGACGCAGTTGGAAGCTGAAGACACAGATGAATCACAGGGATGTTAGGAAGTATTTCTTCAGCCACAGAGTAGTCAGTAAGTGGAATAGTTTGGGAAGCGATGTAGTGGAGGCAGGATCCATACATAGTTTTAAGCAGAGGTATGATAAAGCTCACGGCTCAGGGAGAGTGACCTAGTAGCGATCAGTGAAGAGGCGGGGCCAGGAGCTCGGACTCGACCCCCGCAACCTCAACTAGGTGAGTACACACACACAGACACACAGCCACAGAGTAGTCAGTAAGTGGAATAGTTTGGGAAGCGATGTAGTGGAGGCAGGATCCATACATAGCTTTAAGCAGAGGTATGATAAAGCTCACGGCTCAGGGAGAGTGACCTAGTAGCGATCAGTGAAGAGGCGGGGCCAGGAGCTCGGACTCGACCCCCGCAACCTCAACTAGGTGAGTACACACATACACACACACACAGCCAAATGCAAAGTCATGAAGATTGGGGAGGGGCAAAGAAGACCGCAGACAGAGTATAGGCTAGGTGGACAAAGACTACAGACCTCACTCAGGGAGAAAGACCTTGGGGTGACCATAACACCGAGCACATCACCGGAGGCACACATCAACCAAATAACCGCTGCAGCATACGGGCGCCTGGCAAACCTGAGAATAACGTTCCGATACCGTAATAAGGAATCGTTCAAGACACTGTACACTGTGTATGTTAGGCCCATACTGGAGTATGCAGCACCAGTCTGGAACCCACATCTGGTCAAGCACGTCAAGAAGTTAGAGAAAGTACAAAGGTTTGCAACAAGACTAGTCCCAGAGCTCAAGGGAATGTCGTACGAGGAAAGGTTAAGGGAAATCGGACTGACGACACTGGAGGACAGAAGGGTCAGGGGAGACATGATAACGACATACAAAATACTGCGGGGAATAGACAAGGTGGACAGAGATAGGATGTTCCAGAGAGGGGACACAGGGACAAGGGGTCACAACTGGAAGCTGAAGACTCAGACGAGTCACAGGGACGTTAGGAAGTATTTCTTCAGTCATAGAGTTGTCAGCAAGTGGAATAGCCTAGCAAGTGAAGTAGTGGAGGCAGGAACCATACATAGTTTTAAGAAGAGGTATGACAAAGCTCAGGAAGCAGAGAGAGAGAGGATCCAGTAGCGATCAGTGAAGAGGCGGGGCCAAGAGCTGAGTCTCGACCCCTGCAACCACAATTAGGTGAGTACAATTAGGTGAGTACACACCAGGAGCTCGGACTCGACCCCCGCAACCTCAACTAGGTGAGTACACACACACACACACACACACACACACACACACACACACTCAAACACACACAGGAGGCCAAGAGAAGAACACGATGAGAGCAACAGAGCAATGGTCGACACACTAGCCGAGGTGGCCAGGAGAACACACATGGGGGGAGCAAAGTTACTAGTATGGGTGATTTCAATCACAAGGATATTGACTGGGAAAACCTGGAGCCCCATGGGGGTCCCGAAACATGGAGAGCCTAGATGATGGATGTGGTACTGGAAAACCTCATGCATCAACATGTTAGAAACACTACCAGAGAGAGAGGACAGGGTGAACCAGCAAGACTGGACCTTGTATTCACCTTGAGTAGTTCGGACATCGAGGATATCATGTATGAAAGGCCCCTGGGAGCTAGTGATCATGTGGTTCTGTGCTTCGACTACATAGTTGAGCTCCAAGTGGAGAGAGTAGCAGGAATAGGGTGCGAAAAAACAAACTACAAAAGGGGGAACTAGTCAGGCATGAGGAACTTCCTTCAAGACATTCAGTGGGAGAGGGAACTGACAGGAAAACCAGTACAAGAAATGATGGACTATGTGGCAACAAAATGCAAGGAGGCAGAGGAGAGGTTTGTTCCCAAGGGAAACATAAATAATGGGAAGAACAGAACCAGTCCTTGGTTCACCCAAAGGTGTAGAGAGGCAAAAACTAGGTGTACTAGAGAATGGAAAAGGTACAGAAGACAGAGAACTCAAGAGATTAGCCGAAGAGCCAGAAACGAATATGCACAGATAAGAAGGGAGGCTCAACGACAATACGAAAATGACATAGCATCGAAAGCCAAGTCTGACCCGAAGCTGTTGTACAGCCACATCAGGAGGAAAACAACAGTCAAGAACCAGGTAATCAGACTGAGGAAGGGTGATGGGGAATTCACAAGAAACGACCGAGAGGTATGTCAGGAGCTCAACACGAGATTTAAAGAAGTATTTACAGTGGAAACCAGTAGGACTCCAGGAAATCGGAACAGGGGGGTACACCAGCAATTGCTGGATGAGGTACATATAACCAAGGAGGAGGTGAAGAAGCTGCTATGTGAACTTGACACCTCAAAGGCGTTGGGACCAGGCAACTCCCCGAGGTATGGAAGATGGCAAATGTAGTCCCAATTTTTAAAAAGGGAGACGCACATGAGACACTAAACTACAGACATGTATCACTAACGTGTATAGTATACAAGATCATGGAGAAGATCATCAGGTGGAGAGTGGTGGAGCACCTGGAAAGAAACAAGTGTATAATTGACAACCAGCACGGTTTCAGGGAAGGAAAATCCTGTGTTACAAACCTACTGGAGTTTTATGACAAGGTGACAGAAGTAAGACAAGAGAGAGAGGGGTGGATCGACTGCATTTTTTTTGGACTACAAGAAGGCCTTCGACACAGTTCCTCACAAGAGGTTACTGCAAAAGCTAGAGGATCAGGCACACATAACAGGAAAGGCACTGCAATGGATCAGAGAATACCTGACAGGGAGGCAACAGCGAGTCATGGTACGTGACGAGGTGTCAGAGTGGGCGCCTGTGACAAGCGGGGTTCCACAGGGGTCAGTCCTAGGACCTGTGCTGTTCTTGGTATATGTGAACGACATAACGGAAGGGATAGGCTCAGAAGTGTCCTTGTTTGCAGATGATGTGAAGTTAATGAGAAGAATCAAATCGGATGAGGATCAGGCAGGACTACAAAGAGACCTGGACAGGCTACAAGCCTGGTCCAGCAACTGGCTCCTTGAGTTTAATCCTGCCAAATGCAAAGTCATGAAGATTGGGGAAGGGCAAAGAAGACCCCAGACACAATATAGTTTAGATGGCCGAAGACTGCAAACCTCACTTAAGGAAAAAGATCTGGGGGTGAGTATAACACCGAGCATATCTCCTGAGGCGCACATCAATCAGATAACTGCTGCAGCATACGGGCGCCTGGCAAACCTACGGATAGCGTTCCGATACCTCAGTAAGGATTCGTTCAAGACTCTGTATACCATTTACGTCGGACCCATACTGGAGTATGCAGCACCAGTTTGGAATCCACACCTAGTCAAGCACGTCAAGAAATTAGAGAAAGTGCAAAGGTTTGCAACAAGACTAGTCCCAGAGCTACGGGGATTGTCCTACGAAGAAAGGTTGAGGGAAATCGGCCTGACGACACTGGAGGACAGGAGAGCCAGGGGAGACACGATAACGACATATAAAATATTGCGCGGAATAGACAAGGTGGACAAAGACGGGATGTTCCAGAGATGGAACACAGACACAAGAGGTCACAATTGGAAGTTGAAGACTCAGATGAATTAAAGGGATGTTATGAAGTATTTCTTCAGTCATAGAGTAGTCAAGCCGTGGAATAGCCTAGAAAGTGAAGTGAACCATACGTAGTGGATGGGGCAGGGAGAGGAACCTAGTAGCAATACATAGCAACCACAAATTTTGCAGAAGCAATTAGCGAGTGCAAAGTATGAAGATAGAAGACTCATAGGGGGGGACTACAAACCTCACTCATCTTGGGGTGGAGAGAGAGCAGCATACCTAGTAGCAATCAGCGAAGAGGCATATTGGAGTATGGGCACCAGAACCCACACCTAGAGCACTATGACGAGGAGAGGTTAAGGGAAATCGACCTTGACATAATAACGACCAAAATACTGCAACTCGACAAAACTAGGTGAGTACACACACACACACACACACACACACACACACACACATACACACAACTAACACACACACACACACACACACACACACACACACACACACACACACACACACACACACACACACACACACACACACACACACACACCGTGATATATACAGAGAAATAAAAAACGATATAGTCGGGCGTGTTGACCGTCCGCCGATACAAACATGTTAAAGGATCAGAACCCATCACCTGGCCAATGTTGCGTCCCCTGGCGCACCTCATTTAGTGTTAACGGCCTTATATAACACTCTAACTAGTCGCTTTATGTCTGAAACCAGCGTAACCACCTCATTTCAGAGGGTCACTCAGGGTAAACTCGACCTTGTGACAGGGTGTGGTTAAGGGCGAGACTCCCCGCTTGAGTGTAACACCAGGAGGGTGTGGTCTCTCTCGGCCTTAACGATCAATTTACTAATGGCTCTGAAACGTCAGCAATTTTAGCTATGGCGCTGTCCTGGGATATTGTGTGGTGGTCCCTCCCGTCCTCTACATCTCTCACACCTCTCGGGTTATACCTACCCCATCAAGGGAGGTTCCTTGATGTGCTGAGAGGCTCTTGATCTAGGGAATTGGATCTGTGCTCCAGCTCCCTGAATTGAGCCTGAATGTCTTCCATTTCCCCCAAATGTACTGTATAATCCTTCGGGTTTAGAGCTTCCCATGATTATAATAATAATAATAATAATAATAATAATCTGGGGTTATATATCCCTATGTTTTTATTTGTTAGTATATTTATGTATGGTTTTATGTGTGCATTTCTTAGGTAATGTGTGTGTGTGTGTGTGTTAGTGTGTGTGTGTATGTGTTAGTGTGTGTGTGTGTGTGTTAGTGTGTGTGTGTATGTGTTAGTGTGTGTGTGTGTGTGTTAGTGTGTGTGTTAGTGTATGTGTATGTGTCTGTGTGTTAGTGTGTGTGTGTGTGCGTGTGTGTGTGTTAGTGTGTGTGTGTGCATGTGTGTGTGTGTGTGTGTGTGTGTGTGTGTGTGTGTGTGTGTGTGTGTGTGTGTTAGTGTGTATGTGTGTGTGTTAGTGTGTGTGTGTGCATGTGTGTGTGTGTGTGTGTGTATGTGTGTACTCACCTATTTGTACTCACTTATTTGTGGTTGCAGGGGTCGAGTCATAGCTCCTGGCCCCGCCTCTTCACTGATTGCTACTAGGTCCTCTCTCTCCCTGCTCCATGAGCTTTATCATACCTCGCCTTAAAACTATGTATGGTTCCCGCCTCCACTACTTCACTTTCTAGGCTATTCCACGACTTGACTACTCTATGACTGAAGAAATACTTCCTAACATCCCTTTGATTCATCTGAGTCTTCAACTTCCAATTGTGACCTCTTGTGTCTGTGTCCCATCTCTGGAACATCCTGTCTTTGTCCACCTTGTCTATTCCGCGCAGTATTTTATATGTCGTTATCATGTCTCCCCTGACCCTCCTGGCCTCCAGTGTCGTCAGGCCGATTTCCCTCAACCTTTCTTCGTAGGACAATCCCCGTAGCTCTGGGACTAGTCTTGTTGCAAACCTTTGCACTTTCTCTAATTTCTTGACGTGCTTGACTAGGTGTGGATTCCAAACTGGTGCTGCATACTCCAGTATGGGCCCGACGTAAATGGTATACAGTGTCTTGAACGACTCCTTACTGAGGTATCGGAACGCTATCCGTAGGTTTGCCAGACGCCCGTATGCTGCAGCAGTTATCTGATTGATGTGCGCCTCAGGAGATATGCTCGGTGTTATACTCACCCCCAGATCTTTTTCCTTGAGTGAGCTTTGCAGTATTTGGCCATCTAAACTATATTGTGTCTGGGGTCTTCTTTGCCCTTCCCCAATCTTCATGACTTTGCATTTGGCAGGGTTAAACTCAAGGAGCCAGTTGCTGGACCAGGCTTGTAGCCTGTCCAGGTCTCTTTGTAGTCCTGCCTGATCCTCATCCGATTTGATTCTTCTCATTAACTTCACATCATCTGCAAACAAGGACACTTCTGAGTCTATCCCTTCCGGTATGTCGTTCACATATACCAAGAACAGCACAGGTCCTAGGACTGACCCCTGTGGAACCCCGCTTGTCACAAGCGCCCACTCTGACACCTCGTCACGTACCATGACTCGTTGTTGCCTCCCTGTCAGGTATTCTCTGATCCATTGCAGTGCCTTTCCTATTATGTGTGCCTGATCTTCTAGCTTTTTCAGTAACCTCTTGTGAGGAACTGTGTCGAAGGCCTTTTTGCAGTCCAAAAAAATGCAGTCGATCCACCCCTCTCTCTTTTGTCTTACTTCTGTCACCTTGTCATAAAACTCTAGGTTTGTGACACAGGATTTTCCCTCCCTGATACCATGCTGTGTGTTAGTGTGTGTGTATGTGTGTGTGTGTGTGTGTATGTGTATGTACTCACCTAGTTGTACTCACCTAGTTGAGGTTGCAGGGGTCGAGTCCAAGCTCCTGGCCCCGCCTCTTCACTGGTCGCTACTAGGTCACTCTCCCTGAACCATGAGCTTTATCGTACCTCTGCTTAAAGCTATGTATGGATCCTGCCTCCACTACATAGTGTGTGTGTGTGTGCATGTGTGTGTGTGCGTGTGTGTGTGTGTATGTCTGTGTTACTCACCTACTTGTGGTTGCAGGCGTCGAATCACAGCTCCTGGCCCCGTCTCTTTACTGGTCGCTACTAGGTCACTTCCTGCTCCATGAGGTTTATCATACCTCTTCTTACAGCTACGTATGGATCCTGCCTCCACTACATCACTTCCAAGACTATTTCACTTCCTGATACAAAAGTATCATTAATCCATTTTCTTGGATCAAGAGCCTCTCAACAACACCAAGGCAATCGCTGAAGTGCAATTCTTTCTGCGACTCTCAATATAACTTGACAGATGAATTTTACAGATGAATTTTTACAGATGAATTTTCAAACCGAAATTCCAACTATATGTCTGTTGTTTTTACGTCTTCCAAGGAAATTATCCACTACTGTCTCGTCTGGTCCACTGACAACCCAGGGTGCTGTCTCGTCTGGTCCACTGACAACCCAAGGTGCTGTCTCGTCTGGTCCACTGACAACCCAAGGTGCTGTCTCGTCTGGTCCACTGACAACCCAAGGTGCTGTCTCGTCTGGTCCACTGACAACCCAGGCTACTGCCTCGTCTGGTCCACTGACAACCCAAGGTACTGTCTCGTCGGGTCTACTGACAACCCAAGGTGCTGTCTCGTCTGGTCCACTGACAACCCAGGGTGCTGCCTCGTCTCGTCCACTGACAACCCAGGGTGCTGACTCGTCTGGTCCACTGACAACCCAGGGTGTTGTCTCGTCTGGTCCACTGACAACCCAGGGTGCTGTCTCGTCTGGTCCACTGACAACCCAGGGTGTTGTCTCGTCTGGTCCACTGACAACCCAGGGTGCTGTCTCGTCTGGTCCACTGACAACCCAGGGTGTTGTCTCGTCTGGTCCACTGACAACCCAGGGTGCTGCCTCGTCTCGTCCACTGACAACCCAGGGTGCTGACTCGTCTGGTCCACTGACAACCCAGGGTGTTGTCTCGTCTGGTCCACTGACAACCCAGGGTGCTGTCTCGTCTGGTCCACTGACAACCCAGGGTGCTGTCTCGTCTGGTCCACTGACAACCCAGGGTGCTGTCTCGTCTGGTCCACTGACAACCCAGGGTGCTGTCTCGTCTGGTCCACTGACAACCCAGGGTGTTGTCTCGTCTGGTCCACTGACAACCCAGGGTGCTGTCTCGTCTGGTCCACTGACAACCCAGGGTGCTGTCTCGTCTGGTCCACTGACAACCCAGGGTGCTGTCTCGTCTGGTCCACTGACAACCCAGGGTGTTGTCTCGTCTGGTCCACTGACAACCCAGGGTGTTGTCTCGTCTGGTCCACTGACAACCCAGGGTGCTGTCTCCTCTTGTCCACTGACAACCCAGGGTGCTGTCTCGTCTGGTCCACTGACAACCCAGGGTGCTGTCTCGTCTGGTCCACTGACAACCCAGGGTGCTGTCTCGTATGGTCCACTGACAACCCAGGCTACTGCCTCGCCCGGTCCACTGACAACACAGGCTACTGTCTCCTCTGGTCCACTAACAACCCAGGCTACTGCCTCGTCTGGTCCACTAACAACCCAGGCTACTGCCTCGTCTGGTCCACTGACAACCCAGGCTACTGTCTCGTCTGGTCCACTCACAAACCAGGCTACTGCCTCGTCTGGTCCACTTACAACCCAGGCTACTGTCTCGTCTGGTCCACTAACAACCCAGGCTGCTGTCTCGTCTGTTCCACTGACAACCCAGGCCACTGCCTCGTATGGTCACTGACAACCCAGGCTACTGTCTCGTCTGGTCCACTAACAACCCAGGCTACTGTCTCGTCTGTTCCACTGACAACCCAGGCTACTGCCTCGTCTGGTCCACTAACAACCCAGGCTACTGCCTCGTCTGGTCCACTTACAACCCAGGCAGGCTACTGTCTCGTCTGGTCCACTAAACAACCCAGGCTACTGCCTCGTCTGGTCCACTAACAACCCAGGCTACTGCCTCGTCTGGTCCACTACAACCCAGGCTACTCTCTCGTCTGGTCCACTGACAACCCAGACTACTGCCTCGTCTGGTCCACTAACAACCCAGGCTACTGTCTCGTCTGGTCCACTGACAACCCAGACTACTGTCTCGTCTGGTCCACTAACAACCCAGGCTGCTGTCTCGTCTGGTCCACTAACAACCCTGGCTACTCTTTCGTCTGGTCCACTAACAACCCAGGCTACTCTCTCGTCTGGTCCACTAACAACCCTGGCTACTCTCTCGTCTGGTCCACTAACAACCCAGGCTACTGTCTCGTCTGGTCCACTAACAACCCAGGCTACTGTCTCGTCTACCCACTAACAACCCAGGCTACTGTCTCGTCTGGTCCACTAACAACCCAGGCTACTTTCTCGTCTGGTCCACTAACAACCCAGGCTACTGTCTCGTCTGGTCCACTAACAACCCAGGCTACTGTCTCGTCTGGTCCACTAACAACCCAGGCTACTGTCTCGTCTGGTCCACTAACAACCCTGGCTACTCTTTCGTCTGGTCCACTAACAACCCAGGCTACTCTCTCGTCTGGTCCACTAACAACCCAGGCTACTGTCTCGTCTGGTCCACTAACAACCCTGGCTACTCTTTCGTCTGGTCCACTAACAACCCAGGCTACTCTCTCGTCTGGTCCACTAACAACCCTGGCTACTCTCTCGTCTGGTCCACTAACAACCCAGGCTACTGTCTCGTCTGGTCCACTAACAACCCAGGCTACTGTCTCGTCTACCCACTAACAACCCAGGCTACTGTCTCGTCTGGTCCACTAACAACCCAGGCTACTGTCTCGTCTGGTCCACTAACAACCCAGGCTGCTGTCTCGTCTGGTCCACTAACAACCCAGGCTACTGTCTCGTCTGGTCCACTAACAACCCAGGCTACTGTCTCGTCTGGTCCACTAACAACCCAGGCTACTGTCTCGTCTGGTCCACTAACAACCCAGGCTACTGTCTCGTCTGGTCCACTAACAACCCAGGCTACTGCCTCGTCTGGTCCACTAACAACCCAGGCTACTGTCTCGTCTGGTCCACTAACAACCCAGGCTACTGTCTCGTCTGGTCCACTAACAACCCAGGCTACTGTCTCGTCTGGTCCACTAACAACCCAGGCTACTGTCTCGTCTGGTCCACTAATAACCCAGGCTACTGCCTCGTCTGGTCCACTAACAACCCAGGCTACTGTCTCGTCTGGTCCACTAACAACCCAGGCTACTGTCTCGTCTGGTCCACTAACAACCCAGGCTACTGTCTCGTCTGGTCCACTAACAACCCAGGCTATGTCTCGTCTGGTCCACTAACAACCCAGGCTACTGTCTCGTCTGGTCCACTAACAACCCAGGCTACTGTCTCGTCTGGTCCACTAACAACCCAGGCTACTGTCTCGTCTGGTCCACTAACAACCCAGGCTACTGTCTCGTCTGGTCCACTAACAACCCAGGCTACTGCCTCGTCTGGTCCACTAACAACCCAGGCTACTGTCTCGTCTGGTCCACTAACAACCCAGGCTACTGTCTCGTCTGGTCCACTAACAACCCAGGCTACTGTCTCGTCTGGTCCACTAACAACCCAGGCTACTGTCTCGTCTGGTCCACTAACAACCCAGGCTACTGTCTCGTCTGGTCCACTAACAACCCAAGCTACTGTCTCGTCTGGTCCACCAACAACCCAGGCTACTGTCTCGTCTGGTCCACTAACAACCCAGGCTACTGTCTCGTCTGGTCCACTAACAACCCAGGCTACTGTCTCGTCTGGTCTACTAACAACCCAGGCTACTGTCTCGTCTGGTCCTCTAACAACCCAGGCTACTGTCTCGTCTGGTCCACTAACAACCCAGGCTACTGTCTCGTCTGGTCCACTAACAACCCAGGCTACTGTCTCGTCTGGTCCTCTAACAACCCAGGCTACTGTCTCGTCTGGTCCACTAACAACCCAGGCTACTGTCTCGTCTGGTCCACTAACAACCCAGGCTACTGTCTCGTCTGGTCCTCTAACAACCCAGGCTACTGCCTCGTCTGGTCCACTAACAACCCAGGCTACTGTCTCGTCTGGTCCTCTAACAACCCAGGCTACTGCCTCGTCTGGTCCACTAACAACCCAGGCTACTGTCTCGTCTGGTCCACTAACAACCCAGGCTACTGCCTCGTCTGGTCCACTAACAACCCAGGCTGCTGTCTCGTCTGGTCCACTAACAACCCAGGCTACTGTCTCGTCTGGTCCACTAACAACCCAGGCTGCTGTCTCGTCTGGTCCACTAACAACCCAGGCTACTGTCTCGTCTGGTCCACTAACAACCCAGGCTACTGTCTCGTCTGGTCCACTAACAACCCAGGCTACTGTCTCGTCTGGTCCACTAACAACCCAGGCTACTGTCTCGTCTGGTCCACTAACAACCCAGGCTACTGTCTCGTCTGGTCCACTAACAACCCAGGCTACTGCCTCGTCTGGTCCACTAACAACCCAGGCTACTGTCTCGTCTGGTCCACTAACAATCCAGGGTACTGCCTCGTATGGTCACTGACAACCCAGGCTACTGTCTCGTCTGGTCCACTAACAACCCAGGCTACTGTCTCGTCTGGTCCACTAACAACCCAGGCTACTGTCTCGTCTGGTCCACTAACAACCCAGGCTACTGTCTCGTCTGGTCCACTAACAACCCAGGCTACTGTCTCGTCTGGTCCACTAACAACCCAGGCTACTGCCTCGTCTGGTCCACTAACAACCCAGGCTACTGTCTCGTCTGGTCCACTAACAACCCAGGCTACTGTCTCGTCTGGTCCACTAACAACCCAGGCTACTGTCTCGTCTGGTCCACTAACAACCCAGGCTACTGTCTCGTCTGGTCCACTAACAACCCAGGCTACTGTCTCGTCTGGTCCACTAACAACCCAGGCTACTGTCTCGTCTGGTCCACTAACAACCCAGGCTACTGTCTCGTCTGGTCCACTAACAACCCAGGCTACTGTCTCGTCTGGTCCACTAACAACCCAGGCTACTGCCTCGTCTGGTCCACTAACAACCCAGGCTACTGCCTCGTCTGGTCCACTAACAACCCAGGCTACTGTCTCGTCTGGTCCACTAACAACCCAGGCTACTGTCTCGTCTGGTCCACTAACAACCCAGGCTACTGTCTCGTCTGGTCCACTAACAACCCAGGCTACTGCCTCGTCTGGTCCACTAACAACCCAGGCTACTGTCTCGTCTGGTCCACTAACAACCCAGGCTACTGTCTCGTCTGGTCCACTAACAACCCAGGCTACTGTCTCGTCTGGTCCACTAACAACCCAGGCTACTGTCTCGTCTGGTCCACTAACAACCCAGGCTACTGTCTCGTCTGGTCCACTAACAACCCAGGCTACTGTCTCGTCTGGTCCACTAACAACCCAGGCTACTGTCTCGTCTGGTCCACTAACAACCCAGGCTACTGTCTCGTCTGGTCCACTAACAACCCAGGCTACTGTCTCGTCTGGTCCACTAACAACCCAGGCTACTGTCTCGTCTGGTCCACTAACAACCCAGGCTACTGTCTCGTCTGGTCCACTAACAACCCAGGCTACTGTCTCGTCTGGTCCACTAACAACCCAGGCTACTGTCTCGTCTGGTCCACTAACAACCCAGGCTACTGTCTCGTCTGGTCCACTAACAACCCAGGCTACTGTCTCGTCTGGTCCACTAACAACCCAGGCTACTGTCTCGTCTGGTCCACTAACAACCCAGGCTACTGTCTCGTCTGGTCCACTAACAACCCAGGCTACTGTCTCGTCTGGTCCACTAACAACCCAGGCTACTGTCTCGTCTGGTCCACTAACAACCCAGGCTACTGTCTCGTCTGGTACACTAACAACCCAGGCTACTGTCTCGTCTGGTCCACTAACAACCCAGGCTACTGTCTCGTCTGGTCCACTAACAACCCAGGCTACTGTCTCGTCTGGTCCACTAACAACCCAGGCTACTGTCTCGTCTGGTCCACTAACAACCCAGGCTACTGTCTCGTCTGGTCCACTAACAACCCAGGCTACTGTCTCGTCTGGTCCACTAACAACCCAGGCTACTGTCTCGTCTGGTGCACTAACAACCCTGGCTACTGTCTTGTCTGGTCCACTAACAACCCAGGCTACTGTCTCGTCTGGTCCACTAACAACCCAGGCTACTGTCTCGTCTGGTCCACTAACAACCCAGGCTACTGTCTCGTCTGGTCCACTAACAACCCAGGCTACTGTCTCGTCTGGTCCACTAACAACCCAGGCTACTGTCTCGTCTGGTCCACTAACAACCCAGGCTACTGTCTCGTCTGGTCCACTAACAACCCAGGCTACTGTCTCGTCTGGTCCACTAACAACCCAGGCTACTGTCTCGTCTGGTCCACTAACAACCCAGGCTACTGTCTCGTCTGGTCCACTAACAACCCAGGCTACTGTCTCGTCTGGTCCACTAACAACCCAGGCTACTGTCTCGTCTGGTCCACTAACAACCCAGGCTACTGTCTCGTCTGGTCCACTAACAACCCAGGCTACTGTCTCGTCTGGTACACTAACAACCCAGGCTACTGTCTCGTCTGGTCCACTAACAACCCAGGCTACTGTCTCGTCTGGTCCACTAACAACCCAGGCTACTGTCTCGTCTGGTCCACTAACAACCCAGGCTACTGTCTCGTCTGGTCCACTAACAACCCAGGCTACTGTCTCGTCTGGTCCACTAACAACCCAGGCTACTGTCTCGTCTGGTCCACTAACAACCCAGGCTACTGTCTCGTCTGGTCCACTAACAACCCCAGGCTACTGTCTCGTCTGGTCCACTAACAACCCAGGCTACTGTCTCGTCTGGTACACTAACAACCCAGGCTACTGTCTCGTCTGGTCCACTAACAACCCAGGCTACTGTCTCGTCTGGTCCACTAACAACCCAGGCTACTGTCTCGTCTGGTCCACTAACAACCCAGGCTACTGTCTCGTCTGGTCCACTAACAACCCAGGCTACTGTCTCGTCTGGTCCACTAACAACCCAGGCTACTGTCTCGTCTGGTCCACTAACAACCCAGGCTACTGTCTCGTCTGGTCCACTAACAACCCAGGCTACTGTCTCGTCTGGTCCACTAACAACCCAGGCTACTGTCTCGTCTGGTCCACTAACAACCCAGGCTACTGTCTCGTCTGGTCCACTAACAACCCAGGCTACTGTCTCGTCTGGTCCACTAACAACCCAGGCTACTGTCTCGTCTGGTCCACTAACAACCCAGGCTACTGTCTCGTCTGGTACACTAACAACCCAGGCTACTGTCTCGTCTGGTCCACTAACAACCCAGGCTACTGTCTCGTCTGGTACACTAACAACCCAGGCTACTGTCTCGTCTGGTCCACTAACAACCCAGGCTACTGTCTCGTCTGGTACACTAACAACCCAGGTTACTGTCTCGTCTGGTCCACTAACAACCCAGGCTACTGTCTCGTCTGGTACACTAACAACCCAGGTTACTGTCTCGTCTGGTCCACTAACAACCCAGGCTACTGTCTCGTCTGGTCCACTAACAACCCAGGCTACTGTCTCGTCTGGTCCACTAACAACCCAGGCTACTGTCTCGTCTGGTCCACTAACAACCCAGGCTACTGTCTCGTCTGGTCCACTAACAACCCAGGCTACTGTCTCGTCTGGTCCACTAACAACCCAGGCTACTGTCTCGTCTGGTCCACTAACAACCCAGGCTACTGTCTCGTCTGGTCCACTAACAACCCAGGCTACTGTCTCGTCTGGTCCACTAACAACCCAGGCTACTGTCTCGTCTGGTCCACTAACAACCCAGGCTACTGTCTCGTCTGGTACACTAACAACCCAGGCTACTGTCTCGTCTGGTCCACTAACAACCCAGGCTACTGTCTCGTCTGGTCCACTAACAACCCAGGCTACTGTCTCGTCTGGTCCACTAACAACCCAGGCTACTGTCTCGTCTGGTCCACTAACAACCCAGGCTACTGTCTCGTCTGGTCCACTAACAACCCAGGCTACTGTCTCGTCTGGTCCACTAACAACCCAGGCTACTGTCTCGTCTGGTCCACTAACAACCCAGGCTACTGTCTCGTCTGGTCCACTAACAACCCAGGCTACTGTCTCGTCTGGTCCACTAACAACCCAGGCTACTGTCTCGTCTGGTACACTAACAACCCAGGCTACTGTCTCGTCTGGTCCACTAACAACCCAGGCTACTGTCTCGTCTGGTACACTAACAACCCAGGCTACTGTCTCGTCTGGTCCACTAACAACCCAGGCTACTGTCTCGTCTGGTCCACTAACAACCCAGGCTACTGTCTCGTCTGGTCCACTAACAACCCAGGCTACTGTCTCGTCTGGTCCACTAACAACCCAGGCTACTGTCTCGTCTGGTCCACTAACAACCCAGGCTACTGTCTCGTCTGGTCCACTAACAACCCAGGCTACTGTCTCGTCTGGTCCACTAACAACCCAGGCTACTGTCTCGTCTGGTCCACTAACAACCCAGGCTACTGTCTCGTCTGGTCCACTAACAACCCAGGCTACTGTCTCGTCTGGTCCACTAACAACCCAGGCTACTGTCTCGTCTGGTCCACTAACAACCCAGGCTACTGTCTCGTCTGGTCCACTAACAACCCAGGCTACTGTCTCGTCTGGTCCACTAACAACCCAGGCTACTGTCTCGTCTGGTCCACTAACAACCCAGGCTACTGTCTCGTCTGGTACACTAACAACCCAGGCTACTGTCTCGTCTGGTCCACTAACAACCCAGGCTACTGTCTCGTCTGGTCCACTAACAACCCAGGCTACTGTCTCGTCTGGTCCACTAACAACCCAGGCTACTGTCTCGTCTGGTCCACTAACAACCCAGGCTACTGTCTCGTCTGGTCCACTAACAACCCAGGCTACTGTCTCGTCTGGTCCACTAACAACCCAGGCTACTGTCTCGTCTGGTCCACTAACAACCCAGGCTACTGTCTCGTCTGGTCCACTAACAACCCAGGCTACTGTCTCGTCTGGTCCACTAACAACCCAGGCTACTGTCTCGTCTGGTCCACTAACAACCCAGGCTACTGTCTCGTCTGGTCCACTAACAACCCAGGCTACTGTCTCGTCTGGTCCACTAACAACCCAGGCTACTGTCTCGTCTGGTCCACTAACAACCCAGGCTACTGTCTCGTCTGGTCCACTAACAACCCAGGCTACTGTCTCGTCTGGTCCACTAACAACCCAGGCTACTGTCTCGTCTGGTCCACTAACAACCCAGGCTACTGTCTCGTCTGGTCCACTAACAACCCAGGCTACTGTCTCGTCTGGTCCACTAACAACCCAGGCTACTGTCTCGTCTGGTCCACTAACAACCCAGGCTACTGTCTCGTCTGGTCCACTAACAACCCAGGCTACTGTCTCGTCTGGTCCACTAACAACCCAGGCTACTGTCTCGTCTGGTCCACTAACAACCCAGGCTACTGTCTCGTCTGGTCCACTAACAACCCAGGCTACTGTCTCGTCTGGTCCACTAACAACCCAGGCTACTGTCTCGTCTGGTCCACTAACAACCCAGGCTACTGTCTCGTCTGGTCCACTAACAACCCAGGCTACTGTCTCGTCTGGTCCACTAACAACCCAGGCTACTGTCTCGTCTGGTCCACTAACAACCCAGGCTACTGTCTCGTCTGGTCCACTAACAACCCAGGCTACTGTCTCGTCTGGTCCACTAACAACCCAGGCTACTGTCTCGTCTGGTCCACTAACAACCCAGGCTACTGTCTCGTCTGGTCCACTAACAACCCAGGCTACTGCCTCGTCTGGTCCACTAACAACCAGGCAGGCTCCACTTACAACCCCGGCTACTGTCTCGTCTGGTCCACTAACAACCCAGGCTACTGTCTCGTCTGGTCCACTAACAACCCAGGCTACTGTCTCGTCTGGTCCACTAACAACCCGGGCTACTGTCTCGTCTGGTCCACTAACAACCCAGGCTACTGTCTCGTCTGGTCCACTAACAACCCAGGCTACTGTCTCGTCTGGTCCACTAACAACCCAGGCTACTGTCTCGTCTGGTCCACTAACAACCCAGGCTACTGTCTCGTCTGGTCCACTAACAACCCAGGCTACTGTCTCGTCTGGTCCACTAACAACCCAGGCTACTGTCTCGTCTGGTCCACTAACAACCCAGGCTACTGTCTCGTCTGGTACACTAACAACCCAGGCTACTGTCTCGTCTGGTCCACTAACAACCCAGGCTACTGTCTCGTCTGGTCCACTAACAACCCAGGCTACTGTCTCGTCTGGTCCACTAACAACCCAGGCTACTGTCTCGTCTGGTCCACTAACAACCCAGGCTACTGTCTCGTCTGGTCCACTAACAACCCAGGCTACTGTCTCGTCTGGTCCACTAACAACCCAGGCTACTGTCTCGTCTGGTACACTAACAACCCAGGCTACTGTCTCGTCTGGTCCACTAACAACCCAGGCTACTGTCTCGTCTGGTCCACTAACAACCCAGGCTACTGTCTCGTCTGGTCCACTAACAACCCAGGCTACTGTCTCGTCTGGTACACTAACAACCCAGGTTACTGTCTCGTCTGGTCCACTAACAACCCAGGCTACTGTCTCGTCTGGTCCACTAACAACACAGGCTACTGTCTCGTCTGGTCCACTAACAACCCTGGCTACTGTCTCGTCTGGTACACTAACAACCCAGGCTACTGTCTCGTCTGGTCCACTAACAACCCAGGCTACTGTCTGGTCTGGTCCACTAACAACCCAGGCTACTGTCTCGTCTGGTCCACTAACAACCCAGGCTACTGTCTCGTCTGGTCCACTAACAACCCAGGCTACTGTCTCGTCTGGTCCACTAACAACCCAGGCTACTGTCTCGTCTGGTCCACTAACAACCCAGGCTACTGTCTCGTCTGGTCCACTAACAACCCAGGCTACTGTCTCGTCTGGTCCACTAACAACCCAGGCTACTGTCTCGTCTGGTCCACTAACAACCCAGGCTACTGTCTCGTCTGGTCCACTAACAACCCAGGCTACTGTCTCGTCTGGTCCACTAACAACCCAGGCTACTGTCTCGTCTGGTCCACTAACAACCCAGGCTACTGTCTCGTCTGGTACACTAACAACCCAGGCTACTGTCTCGTCTGGTCCACTAACAACCCAGGCTACTGTCTCGTCTGGTACACTAACAACCCAGGCTACTGTCTCGTCTGGTCCACTAACAACCCAGGCTACTGTCTCGTCTGGTACACTAACAACCCAGGCTACTGTCTCGTCTGGTACACTAACAACCCAGGCTACTGTCTCGTCTGGTCCACTAACAACCCAGGCTACTGTCTCGTCTGGTCCACTAACAACCCAGGCTACTGTCTCGTCTGGTCCACTAACAACCCAGGCTACTGTCTCGTCTGGTACACTAACAACCCAGGCTACTGTCTCGTCTGGTCCACTAACAACCCAGGCTACTGTCTCGTCTGGTCCACTAACAACCCAGGCTACTGTCTCGTCTGGTCCACTAACAACCCAGGCTACTGTCTCGTCTGGTCCACTAACAACCCAGGCTACTGTCTCGTCTGGTCCACTAACAACCCAGGCTACTGTCCACTCGTCTGGTCCACTAACAACCCAGGCTACTGTCTCGTCTGGTCCACTAACAACCCAGGCTACTGTCTCGTCTGGTCCACTAACAACCCAGGCTACTGTCTCGTCTGGTCCACTAACAACCCAGGCTACTGTCTCGTCTGGTCCACTAACAACCCAGGCTACTGTCTCGTCTGGTCCACTAACAACCCAGGCTACTGTCTCGTCTGGTCCACTAACAACCCAGGCTACTGTCTCGTCTGGTCCACTAACAACCCAGGCTACTGTCTCGTCTGGTCCACTAACAACCCAGGCTACTGTCTCGTCTGGTCCACTAACAACCCAGGCTACTGTCTCGTCTGGTCCACTAACAACCCAGGCTACTGTCTCGTCTGGTCCACTAACAACCCAGGCTACTGTCTCGTCTGGTCCACTAACAACCCAGGCTACTGTCTCGTCTGGTCCACTAACAACCCAGGCGACTGACTCGTCTGTACCACTCAGGCTACTGGTCTGGTACACTAACAACCCAGGCTACTGTCTCGTCTGGTCCACTAACAACCCAGGCTACTGTCTCGCCTGGTGCACTAACAACCCTACTGTCTCGTCTGGTCCACTAACAACCCAGGCTACTGTCTCGTCTGGTCCACTAACAACCCAGGCTACTGTCTCGTCTGGTCCACTAACAACCCAGGCTACTGTCTCGTCTGGTCCACTAACAACCCAGGCTACTGTCTCGTCTGGTCCACTAACAACCCAGGCTACTGTCTCGTCTGGTCCACTAACAACCCAGGCTACTGTCTCGTCTGGTCCACTAACAACCCAGGCTACTGTCTCGTCTGGTCCACTAACAACCCAGGCTACTGTCTCGTCTGGTCCACTAACAACCCAGGCTACTGTCTCGTCTGGTCCACTAACAACCCAGGCTACTGTCTCGTCTGGTCCACTAACAACCCAGGCTACTGTCTCGTCTGGTCCACTAACAACCCAGGCTACTGTCTCGTCTGGTCCACTAACAACCCAGGCTACTGTCTCGTCTGGTCCACTAACAACCCAGGCTACTGTCTCGTCTGGTCCACTAACAACCCAGGCTACTGTCTCGTCTGGTACACTAACAACCCAGGCTACTGTCTCGTCTGGTCCACTAACAACCCAGGCTACTGTCTCGTCTGGTCCACTAACAACCCAGGCTACTGTCTCGTCTGGTCCACTAACAACCCAGGCTACTGTCTCGTCTGGTCCACTAACAACCCAGGCTACTGTCTCGTCTGGTACACTAACAACCCAGGCTACTGTCTCGTCTGGTCCACTAACAACCCAGGCTACTGTCTCGTCTGGTACACTAACAACCCAGGCTACTGTCTCGTCTGGTCCACTAACAACCCAGGCTACTGTCTCGTCTGGTACACTAACAACCCCAGGTCCACTAACAACCCAGGCTACTGTCTCGTCTGGTCCACTAACAACCCAGGCTACTGTCGTCGTCTGGCTACTGTCTCGTCTGGTCCACTAACAACCCAGGCTACTGTCTCGTCTGGTCCACTAACAACCCAGGCTACTGTCTCGTCTGGTCCACTAACAACCCAGGCTACTGTCTCGTCTGGTCCACTAACAACCCAGGCTACTGTCTCGTCTGGTCCACTAACAACCCAGGCTACTGTCTCGTCTGGTCCACTAACAACCCAGGCTACTGTCTCGTCTGGTCCACTAACAACCCAGGCTACTGTCTCGTCTGGTCCACTAACAACCCAGGCTACTGTCTCGTCTGGTCCACTAACAACCCAGGCTACTGTCTCGTCTGGTCCACTAACAACCCAGGCTACTGTCTCGTCTGGTCCACTAACAACCCAGGCTACTGTCTCGTCTGGTCCACTAACAACCCAGGCTACTGTCTCGTCTGGTCCACTAACAACCCAGGCTACTGTCTCGTCTGGTCCACTAACAACCCAGGCTACTGTCTCGTCTGGTCCACTAACAACCAGGCAGGTACACTAACAACCCTACTGTCTCGTCTGGTCCACTAACAACCCCTAGGCTACTGTCTCGTCTGGTCCACTAACAACCCAGGCTACTGTCTCGTCTGGTCCACTAACAACCCAGGCTACTGTCTCGTCTGGTCCACTAACAACCCAGGCTACTGTCTCGTCTGGTCCACTAACAACCCAGGCTACTGTCTCGTCTGGTCCACTAACAACCCAGGCTACTGTCTCGTCTGGTCCACTAACAACCCAGGCTACTGTCTCGTCTGGTCCACTAACAACCCAGGCTACTGTCTCGTCTGGTCCACTAACAACCCAGGCTACTGTCTCGTCTGGTCCACTAACAACCCAGGCTACTGTCTCGTCTGGTCCACTAACAACCCCTACTGGTCTGGTCCACTAACAACCCAGGCTACTGTCTCGTCTGGTCCACTAACAACCCAGGCTACTGTCTCGTCTGGTCCACTAACAACCCAGGCTACTGTCTCGTCTGGTCCACTAACAACCCAGGCTACTGTCTCGTCTGGTCCACTAACAACCCAGGCTACTGTCTCGTCTGGTCCACTAACAACCCAGGCTACTGTCTCGTCTGGTCCACTAACAACCCAGGCTACTGTCTGGTTCACTAACAACCCGTCTGGTCCACTAACAACCCA
>NC_091312.1:37369331-37401831 GCF_038502225.1 Cherax quadricarinatus
AGTAGTGGACCAGTATCATCACACACCAAGTTACCAGTGAGGGGAGTAGTGGACCAGTATCATCACACACCAAGTTACCAGTGAGGGGAGTAGTGGACCAGTATCATCACACACCAAGTTACCAGTGAGGGGAGTAGTGGACCAGTATCATCACACACCAAGTTACCAGTGAGGGGAGTAGTGGACCAGTATCATCACACACCAAGTTACCAGTGAGGGGAGTAGTGGACCAGTATCATCACACACCAAGTTACCAGTGAGGGGAGTAGTGGACCAGTATCATCACACACCAAGTTACCAGTGAGGGGAGTAGTGGACCAGTATCATCACACACCAAGTTACCAGTGAGGGGAGTAGTGGACCAGTATCATCACACACCAAGTTACCAGTGAGGGGAGTAGTGGACCAGTATCATCACACACCAAGTTACCAGTGAGGGGAGTAGTGGACCAGTATCATCACACACCAAGTTACCAGTGAGGGGAGTAGTGGACCAGTATCATCACACACCAAGTTACCAGTGAGGGGAGTAGTGGACCAGTATCATCACACACCAAGTTACCAGTGAGGGGAGTAGTGGACCAGTATCATCACACACCAAGTTACCAGTGAGGGGAGTAGTGGACCAGTATCATCACACACCAAGTTACCAGTGAGGGGAGTAGTGGACCAGTATCATCACACACCAAGTTACCAGTGAGGGGAGTAGTGGACCAGTATCATCACACACCAAGTTACCAGTGAGGGGAGTAGTGGACCAGTATCATCACACACCAAGTTACCAGTGAGGGGAGTAGTGGACCAGTATCATCACACACCAAGTTACCAGTGAGGGGAGTAGTGGACCAGTATCATCACACACCAAGTTACCAGTGAGGGGAGTAGTGGACCAGTATCATCACACACCAAGTTACCAGTGAGGGGAGTAGTGGACCAGTATCATCACACACCAAGTTACCAGTGAGGGGAGTAGTGGACCAGTATCATCACACACCAAGTTACCAGTGAGGGGAGTAGTGGACCAGTATCATCACACACCAAGTTACCAGTGAGGGGAGTAGTGGACCAGTATCATCACACACCAAGTTACCAGTGAGGGGAGTAGTGGACCAGTATCATCACACACCAAGTTACCAGTGAGGGGAGTAGTGGACCAGTATCATCACACACCAAGTTACCAGTGAGGGGAGTAGTGGACCAGTATCATCACACACCAAGTTACCAGTGAGGGGAGTAGTGGACCAGTATCATCACACACCAAGTTACCAGTGAGGGGAGTAGTGGACCAGTATCATCACACACCAAGTTACCAGTGAGGGGAGTAGTGGACCAGTATCATCACACACCAAGTTACCAGTGAGGGGAGTAGTGGACCAGTATCATCACACACCAAGTTACCAGTGAGGGGAGTAGTGGACCAGTATCATCACACACCAAGTTACCAGTGAGGGGAGTAGTGGACCAGTATCATCACACACCAAGTTACCAGTGAGGGGAGTAGTGGACCAGTATCATCACACACCAAGTTACCAGTGAGGGGAGTAGTGGACCAGTATCATCACACACCAAGTTACCAGTGAGGGGAGTAGTGGACCAGTATCATCACACACCAAGTTACCAGTGAGGGGAGTAGTGGACCAGTATCATCACACACCAAGTTACCAGTGAGGGGAGTAGTGGACCAGTATCATCACACACCAAGTTACCAGTGAGGGGAGTAGTGGACCAGTATCATCACACACCAAGTTACCAGTGAGGGGAGTAGTGGACCAGTATCATCACACACCAAGTTACCAGTGAGGGGAGTAGTGGACCAGTATCATCACACACCAAGTTACCAGTGAGGGGAGTAGTGGACCAGTATCATCACACACCAAGTTACCAGTGAGGGGAGTAGTGGACCAGTATCATCACACACCAAGTTACCAGTGAGGGGAGTAGTGGACCAGTATCATCACACACCAAGTTACCAGTGAGGGGAGTAGTGGACCAGTATCATCACACACCAAGTTACCAGTGAGGGGAGTAGTGGACCAGTATCATCACACACCAAGTTACCAGTGAGGGGAGTAGTGGACCAGTATCATCACACACCAAGTTACCAGTGAGGGGAGTAGTGGACCAGTATCATCACACACCAAGTTACCAGTGAGGGGAGTAGTGGACCAGTATCATCACACACCAAGTTACCAGTGAGGGGAGTAGTGGACCAGTATCATCACACACCAAGTTACCAGTGAGGGGAGTAGTGGACCAGTATCATCACACACCAAGTTACCAGTGAGGGGAGTAGTGGACCAGTATCATCACACACCAAGTTACCAGTGAGGGGAGTGAGGACCAGTATCATCACACACCAAGTTACCAGTGAGGGGAGTAGTGGACCAGTATCATCACACACCAAGTTACCAGTGAGGGGAGTAGTGGACCAGTATCATCACACACCAAGTTACCAGTGAGGGGAGTAGTGGACCAGTATCATCACACACCAAGTTACCAGTGAGGGGAGTAGTGGACCAGTATCATCACACACCAAGTTACCAGTGAGGGGAGTAGTGGACCAGTATCATCACACACCAAGTTACCAGTGAGGGGAGTAGTGGACCAGTATCATCACACACCAAGTTACCAGTGAGGGGAGTAGTGGACCAGTATCATCACACACCAAGTTACCAGTGAGGGGAGTAGTGGACCAGTATCATCACACACCAAGTTACCAGTGAGGGTAGTAGTGGACCAGTATCATCACACACCAAGTTACCAGTGAGGGGAGTAGTGGACCAGTATCATCACACACCAAGTTACCAGTGAAGTAGTGGACCAGTATCATCACACACCAAGTTACCAGTGAGGGAAGTAGTGGACCAGGGAAGTAGTGGACCAGTATCATCACACACCAAGTTACCAGTGAGGGGAGTAGTGGACCAGTATCATCACACACCAAGTTACCAGTGAGGGGAGTAGTGGACCAGTATCATCACACACCAAGTTACCAGTGAGGGGAGTAGTGGACCAGTATCATCACACACCAAGTTACCAGTGAGGGGAGTAGTGGACCAGTATCATCACACACCAAGTTACCAGTGAGGGGAGTAGTGGACCAGTATCATCACACACCAAGTTACCAAGTAGTGGACCAGTATCATCACACACCAAGTTACCAGTGAGGGGAGTAGTGGACCAGTATCATCACACACCAAGTTACCAGTGAGGGGAGTAGTGGACCAGTATCATCACACACCAAGTTACCAGTGAGGGGAGTAGTGGACCAGTATCATCACACACCAAGTTACCAGTGAGGGGAGTAGTGGACCAGTATCATCACACACCAAGTTACCAGTGAGGGGAGTAGTGGACCAGTATCATCACACACCAAGTTACCAGTGAGGGGAGTAGTGGACCAGTATCATCACACACCAAGTTACCAGTGAGGGGAGTAGTGGACCAGTATCATCACACACCAAGTTACCAGTGAGGGGAGTAGTGGACCAGTATCATCACACACCAAGTTACCAGTGAGGGGAGTAGTGGACCAGTATCATCACACACCAAGTTACCAGTGAGTTACCAGTGGAGTAGTGGACCAGTATCATCACACACCAAGTTACCAGTGAGGGGAGTAGTGGACCAGTATCATCACACACCAAGTTACCAGTGAGGGGAGTAGTGGACCAGTATCATCACACACCAAGTTACCAGTGAGGGGAGTAGTGGACCAGTATCATCACACACCAAGTTACCAGTGAGGGGAGTAGTGGACCAGTATCATCACACACCAAGTTACCAGTGAGGGGAGTAGTGGACCAGTATCATCACACACCAAGTTACCAGTGAGGGGAGTAGTGGACCAGTATCATCACACACCAAGTTACCAGTGAGGGGAGTAGTGGACCAGTATCATCACACACCAAGTTACCAGTGAGGGGAGTAGTGGACCAGTATCATCACACACCAAGTTACCAGTGAGGGGAGTAGTGGACCAGTATCATCACACACCAAGTTACCAGTGAGGGGAGTAGTGGACCAGTATCATCACACACCAAGTTACCAGTGAGGGGAGTAGTGGACCAGTATCATCACACACCAAGTTACCAGTGAGGGGAGTAGTGGACCGGTATCATCACACACCAAGTTACCAGTGAGGGGAGTAGTGGACCAGTATCATCACACACCAAGTTACCAGTGAGGGGAGTAGTGGACCAGTATCATCACACACCAAGTTACCAGTGAGGGGAGTAGTGGACCAGTATCATCACACACCAAGTTACCAGTGAGGGGAGTAGTGGACCAGTATCATCACACACAAAGTTACCAGTATCATCACACACCAAGTTACCAGGGGAGTAGTGGACCAGTATCATCACACACCAAGTTACCAGTGAGGGGAGTAGTGGACCAGTATCATCACACACCAAGTTACCAGTGAGGGGAGTAGTGGACCAGTATCATCACACACCAAGTTACCAGTGAGGGGAGTAGTGGACCAGTATCATCACACACCAAGTTACCAGTGAGAAGAGTAGTGGACCAGTATCATCACACACCAAGTTACCAGTGAGAGGAGTAGTGGACCAGTATCATCACACACCAAGTTACCAGTGAGAGGAGTAGTGGACCAGTATCATCACACACCAAGTTACCAGTGAGGGGAGTAGTGGACCAGTATCATCACACACCAAGTTACCAGTGAGGGGAGTAGTGGACCAGTATCATCACACACCAAGTTACCAGTGAGAGGAGTAGTGGACCAGTATCATCACACACCAAGTTACCAGTGATGGAAGTAGTGGACCAATAATAGTGCTGGTTGTCTCGCTTATTTATATTATTAATAAGAAAGAACTCACAATACAACGCGGGATTTTAAAAAAATGTTAAAATACCTCAGCGTAAATATGAAATAAAAACCTGAGCTCTTTGTCGTGTTTACTCACATATCTTTATATATGTGTGTAAACACATATCTTCAGAAACATATGTAAACACCTGAAAGAGCTCAGGTTTTATTTCATATTTTCTCTGTGAAGATTTTCTTTCGTTAATTAATGTTTCTACAATTTAAACAAAATAGAAAATCATTATTATTATTATAATAATTTATAGGAAGTAATTTATTTTATCATATTGAGAAATAAGAAAGTTTAAGTTGGAAATTTACGAATGATATTTTTTTAATTATTTATATTGATGTGAAGCAGTAAACCCATGTGGGTCGTTCAAGCTAATGAATAGTGAAGCCTCGATCCTCCGTTCATTTAACTGAGACGTAAGTTCCCCCGACTCCTATTAACTTGTTCATTTCTCCACTATAATCTACCTTGTCCATAATTACTATTGCTTTTGTTAAGTTATACCATGAATTAAGGATCTTAGACTTCACCTTAGGAAAGCAGATCCTAGACTTTACCTTAGGAAAGCAGATCCTAGACTTTACCTTAGGAAAGCAGATCCTAGACTTCACCTTACGAAAGCAGATCCTAGAGTTCACCTTACGAAAGCAGATCCTAGACTTCACCTTAGGAAAGCAGAGCCTAGACTTCACCTTAGGAAAGCAGAGCCTAGACTTCACCTTACGAAGCAGATCCTAGAGTTCACCCTACGAATGCAGAGCCTAGACTTCACCTTACGAAAGCAGATCCTAGACTTCACCTTACGAAAGCAGATCCTAGAGTTCACCCTACGAATGCAGAGCCTAGACTTCACCTTACGAAAGCAGAGCTTTGACTTCACCTTACAAAAGCAGATCTTAGACTTCACCTTATGAAAGCAGATTCTAGACTTCACCTTACGAAAGCAGATCTTAGAATTCACCTTACGAAAGCAGATCCTAGACTTCACCTAACGAAAGCAGACAAAACAAATGCGATAGTAATAATGGACAAGGTAGATTATAGTTAAAAAATAACATTAGGAGATTAGGAAGTTAGGTATCCCTTAACGCCAGACAGACGCCTCACTAAACGATTCCAGTCACCAAACTGACGACCATATGATGGAAATTGTTGAAAGTGTAAGCAGGTCTAATGTATCAAACTGCCTGATTTTAGGAGGAAATTTTCGCAATATCTGAGAGAGAAAAAAAGTATTTTATTAGTTATAGGCAACTTTAAAAGAAATCAAATGCCCTGTACTGTACTAAGAGGGATTTGCTTCAGTAAAGATTACAAAACTCTGCTATACAGGCAATGGACGCCACACACACACACACACACACACACACACACACACACACACACACACAAACACACTGCTATGTTGCAACACAGGCGATGTTTTAAACATTACAAGAGATGTTTGTTTTGAGAGTGTTGGTGAGTGGAGTGAGCTCTGGCAGAGTATATGTGTGACATCTTTGATCATTCTTTTACAAAGTACATATGTAATGAGAAGACGAAACACCGCTAGTATGTTTGTGATGTACAATGACACCTTGCTATACAACACACAGGAGCCTGGACTCGACCCCTGCAACCTCAACTTGGTGAGTACAGCTAACGAGCGGCACTTGTCCTAGAGCGCACACACAACTAACGAGCGGCACTTGTCCTAGAGCGCACACACAACTAACGAGCGGCACTTGTCCTAGAGTGCACACACAACTAATGAGCGGCACTTGTCCTAGAGCGCACACACAACTAACGAGCGGCACTTGTCCTAGAGCGCACACACAACTAAAGAGCGGCACTTGTCCTAGAGTGCACACACAACTAATGAGCGGCACTTGTCCTAGAGTGCACACACAACTAATGAGCGGCACTTGTCCTAGAGTGCACACACAACTAACGAGCGGCACTTGTCCTAGAGTGCACACACAACTAACGAGCGGCACTTGTCCTAGAGTGCACACACAACTAACGAGCGGCACTTGTCCTAGAGTGCACACACAACTAACGAGCGGCACTTGTCCTAGAGTGCACACACAACTAACGAGCGGCACTTGTCCTAGAGTACACACACAACTAACGAGCGGCACTTGTCCTAGAGTGCACACACAACTAACGAGCGGCACTTGTCCTAGAGTGCACACACAACTAACGAGCGGCACTTGTCCTAGAGTGCACACACAACTAATGAGCGGCACTTGTCCTAGAGTGCACACACAACTAACGAGCGGCACTTGTCCTAGAGCGCACACACAACTAACGAGCGGCACTTGTCCTAGAGTGCACACACAACTAATGAGCGGCACTTGTCCTAGAGCGCACACACAACTAACGAGCGGCACTTGTACTAGAGTGCACACACAACTAATGAGCGGCACTTGTCCTAGAGCGCACACACAACTAACGAGCGGCACTTGTCCTAGAGCGCACACACAACTAACGAGCGGCACTTGTCCTAGAGTGCACACACAACTAACGAGCGGCACTTGTCCTAGAGTGCACACACAACTAATGAGCGGCACTTGTCCTAGAGCGCACACACAACTAACGAGCGGCACTTGTCCTAGAGTGTACACACAACTAATGAGCGGCACTTGTCCTAGAGCGCACACACAACTAACGAGCGGCACTTGTCCTAGAGCGCACACACAACTAACGAGCGGCACTTGTCCTAGAGTGCACACACAACTAATGAGCGGCACTTGTCCTAGAGCGCACACACAACTAACGAGCGGCACTTGTACTAGAGCGCACACACAACTAACGAGCGGCACTTGTCCTAGAGTGCACACACAACTAATGAGCGGCACTTGTCCTAGAGCGCACACACAACTAACGAGCGGCACTTGTCCTAGAGCGCACACACAACTAACGAGCGGCACTTGTCCTAGAGTGCACACACAACTAATGAGCGGCACTTGTCCTAGAGCGCACACACAACTAACGAGCGGCACTTGTCCTAGAGTGCACACACAACTAACGAGCGGCACTTGTCCTAGAGCGCACACACAACTAACGAGCGGCACTTGTCCTAGAGCGCACACACAACTAACGAGCGGCACTTGTCCTAGAGCGCACACACAACTAACGAGCGGCACTTGTCCTAGAGTGCACACACAACTAACGAGCGGCACTTGTCCTAGAGCGCACACACAACTAATGAGCGGCACTTGTCCTAGAGCGCACACACAACTAACGAGCGACACTTGTCCTAGAGCGCACACACAACTAACGAGCGGCACTTGTCCTAGAGCGCACACACAACTAACGAGCGGCACTTGTCCTAGAGTGCACACACAACTAACGAGCGGCACTTGTCCTAGAGCGCACACACAACTAATGAGCGGCACTTGTCCTAGAGCGCACACACAACTAACGAGCGGCACTTGTCCTAGAGTGCACACACAACTAACGAGCGGCACTTGTCCTAGAGCGCACACACAACTAACGAGCGGCACTTGTCCTAGAGCGCACACACAACTAACGAGCGGCACTTGTCCTAGAGTGCACACACAACTAACGAGCGGCACTTGTCCTAGAGCGCACACACAACTAACGAGCGGCACTTGTCCTAGAGCGCACACACAACTAACGAGCGGCACTTGTCCTAGAGTGCACACACAACTAACGAGCGGCACTTGTCCTAGAGTGTACACACAACTAACGAGCGACACTTGTCCTAGAGCGCACACACAACTAACGAGCGACACTTGTCCTAGAGCGCACACACAACTAACGAGCGACACTTGTCCTAGAGCGCACACACAACTAACGAGCGACACTTGTCCTAGAGCGCACACACAACTAACGAGCGACACTTGTCCTAGAGTGCACACACAACTAACGAGCGACACTTGTCCTAGAGCGCACACACAACTAACGAGCGACACTTGTCCTAGAGTGTACACACAACTAATGAGCGGCACTTGTCCTAGAGCGCACACACAACTAATGAGCAGCACTTGTCCTAGAGTGCACACACAACTAACGAGCGACACTTGTCCTAGAGTGCACACACAACTAACGAGCGACACTTGTCCTAGAGTGTACACACAACTAATGAGCGGCACTTGTCCTAGAGCGCACACACAACTAATGAGCGACACTTGTCCTAGAGTGTACACACAACTAACGAGCGGCACTTGTCCTAGAGTGCACACACAACTAATGAGCGACACTTGTCCTAGAGTGCACACACAACTAATGAGCGGCACTTGTCCTAGAGTGCACACACAACTAACGAGCGACACTTGTCCTAGAGTGCACACACAACTAACGAGCGACACTTGTCCTAGAGTGCACACACAACTAATGAGCGGCACTTGTCCTAGAGTGCACACACAACTAATGAGCGGCACTTGTCCTAGAGTGCACACACAACTAATGAGCGGCACTTGTCCTAGAGTGTACACACAACTAATGAGCGGCACTTGTCCTAGAGTGTACACACAACTAATGAGCGGCACTTGTCCTAGAGTGCACACACAACTAATGAGCGGCACTTGTCCTAGAGTGTACACACAACTAATGAGCGGCACTTGTCCTAGAGTGTACACACAACTAATGAGCGGCACTTGTCCTAGAGTGTACACACAACTAATGAGCGGCACTTGTCCTAGAGTGCACACACAACTAATGAGCGGCACTTGTCCTAGAGTGTACACACAACTAATGAGCGGCACTTGTCCTAGAGTGTACACACAACTAATGAGCTGCACTTGTCCTAGAGTGCACACACAACTAACGAGCGGCACTTGTCCTAGAGTGTACACACAACTAATGAGCGGCACTTGTCCTAGAGTGTACACACAACTAATGAGCGGCACTTGTCCTAGAGTGTACACACAACTAACGAGCGGCACTTGTCCTAGAGTGTACACACAACTAATGAGCGGCACTTGTCCTAGAGTGTACACACAACTAACGAGCGGCACTTGTCCTAGAGTGTACACACAACTAATGAGCTGCACTTGTCCTAGAGTGCACACACAACTAATGAGCGGCACTTGTCCTAGAGTGTACACACAACTAATGAGCTGCACTTGTCCTAGAGTGTACACACAACTAATGAGCGGCACTTGTCCTAGAGTGTACACACAACTAATGAGCGGCACTTGTCCTAGAGTGCACACACAACTAATGAGCGGCACTTGTCCTAGAGTGTACACACAACTAATGAGCGGCACTTGTCCTAGAGTGTACACACAACTAATGAGCTGCACTTGTCCTAGAGTGCACACACAACTAACGAGCGGCACTTGTCCTAGAGTGTACACACAACTAATGAGCGGCACTTGTCCTAGAGTGTACACACAACTAATGAGCGGCACTTGTCCTAGAGTGTACACACAACTAACGAGCGGCACTTGTCCTAGAGTGTACACACAACTAATGAGCGGCACTTGTCCTAGAGTGTACACACAACTAACGAGCGGCACTTGTCCTAGAGTGTACACACAACTAATGAGCTGCACTTGTCCTAGAGTGCACACACAACTAACGAGCGGCACTTGTCCTAGAGTGTACACACAACTAATGAGCGGCACTTGTCCTAGAGTGTACACACAACTAATGAGCGGCACTTGTCCTAGAGTGTACACACAACTAATGAGCGGCACTTGTCCTAGAGTGTACACACAACTAATGAGCGGCACTTGTCCTAGAGTGTACACACAACTAATGAGCTGCACTTGTCCTAGAGTGCACACACAACTAACGAGCGGCACTTGTCCTAGAGTGTACACACAACTAATGAGCGGCACTTGTCCTAGAGTGTACACACAACTAATGAGCTGCACTTGTCCTAGAGTGCACACACAACTAACGAGCGGCACTTGTCCTAGAGTGTACACACAACTAATGAGCGGCACTTGTCCTAGAGTGCACACACAACTAACGAGCGGCACTTGTCCTAGAGTGTACACACAACTAATGAGCGGCACTTGTCCTAGAGTGCACACACAACTAATGAGCGACACTTGTCCTAGAGTGTACACACAACTAATGAGCGGCACTTGTCCTAGAGTGTACACACAACTAATGAGCGACACTTGTCCTAGAGTGTACACACAACTAATGAGCGGCACTTGTCCTAGAGTGCACACACAACTAATGAGCGACACTTGTCCTAGAGTGCACACACAACTAATGAGCGGCACTTGTCCTAGAGTGTACACACAACTAATGAGCGACACTTGTCCTAGAGTGCACACACAACTAATGAGCGACACTTGTCCTAGAGTGCACACACAACTAATGAGCGGCACTTGTCCTAGAGCGCACACACAACTAATGAGCGGCACTTGTCCTAGAGTGCACACACAACTAACGAGCGACACTTGTCCTAGAGTGCACACACAACTAATGAGCGACACTTGTCCTAGAGTGCACACACAACTAATGAGCGGCACTTGTCCTAGAGTGTACACACAACTAATGAGCGGCACTTGTCCTAGAGCGCACACACAACTAATGAGCGGCACTTGTCCTAGAGTGCACACACAACTAATGAGCGACACTTGTCCTAGAGTGCACACACAACTAATGAGCGGCACTTGTCCTAGAGTGTACACACAACTAATGAGCGGCACTTGTCCTAGAGTGCACACACAACTAATGAGCGGCACTTGTCCTAGAGTGTACACACAACTAATGAGCGGCACTTGTCCTAGAGCGCACACACAACTAACGAGCGGCACTTGTCCTAGAGCGCACACACAACTAACGAGCGGCACTTGTCCTAGAGCGCACACACAACTAACGAGCGGCACTTGTCCTAGAGCGCACACACAACTAATGAGCGGCACTTGTCCTAGAGCGCACACACAACTAACGAGCGGCACTTGTCCTAGAGCGCACACACAACTAACGAGCGGCACTTGTCCTAGAGCGCACACACAACTAACGAGCGGCACTTGTCCTAGAGCGCACACACAACTAACGAGCGGCACTTGTCCTAGAGCGCACACACAACTAACGAGCGGCACTTGTCCTAGAGCGCACACACAACTAATGAGCGGCACTTGTCCTAGAGCGCACACACAACTAATGAGCGGCACTTGTCCTAGAGCGCACACACAACTAATGAGCGGCACTTGTCCTAGAGCGCACACACAACTAACGAGCGGCACTTGTCCTAGAGCGCACAACGCGCAAATCCAATATTAATTTCCGGTGCAACACTGCGTTATTTAAACAAAAAAACTTCCATAAAAAGACAAATAAATGATTTGATTCTGACTGTCGGCGGCCCGGCAATATTGTCTGTATTAATTCATCAATATTCGGCTGACAGGAATATTTTTGCATATATTCTGTTTGTGTTAGTGTCATTGTCAGTCCGTCTCTCTCTCTCTCTCTCTCTCTCTCTCTCTCTCTCTCTCTCTCTCTCTCTCTCTCTCTCTCTCTCTCTCTCTCTCTCTCTCTCTCTCTCTGGCACTTTCACTCGCCCTCTCCCTCTCTCTTTCTGTCCCTCTCCTCTTTTTTTTCCTACTTTCCACCTCTCATTCTTATTATTTCTGTCTGCCTCTAGGCTGAGTGAGCCACAAGGGTTTGTCGCTCTAGCTTATTAAGATAATGTCTTTCCACCTTTTTTTTTTCTCCTTCATTTCTTTCTGCTATCTTCATCGCTTCCTATCTCCCTCAACTGTTATCTTCCTCGCTTCCTATCTCCGTCAACTATCTTCCTCGCTTGCTATCTCGTTCATCTGCTGTCTCTCTCACTCTCTCACTCTCTCACCAATGTATAATAGCTAGAACTGAGTATACTACAAAATCTAATCACACAATAGAGCGTAAAAATAATGTGAAGGACCTGGGAGTGTTAATGTCTGAGGATCTCACCTTCAAGGATTACTACAGTGTCATTATCATATTTGCGAGGAAACTGATAGGATGGATAATGAGAACCTTCAAAACAAGGGATGCGAAGCCAGTGATGATCTTTTGTAAATCACTTATTCTCTCTAGGCTGGAATACTGCTGTACCTGGATGTTACCTGGAGGTTATTCCGGGGATCAACGCCCCCGCGGCCCGGTCCATGACCAGGCCTCCCGATGGATCAGGGCCTGATCAACTAGGCTGCTACTGCTGGCCGCACGCAGTCCAACGTACGAGCCACAGCCCGGCTGATCCGGCACTGACTTTAGGTATCTGTCTAGCTCTCTCTTGAAGGCAGCCAGGGGTTTATTGGCAATTCCCTAATGCTTGATGGGAGGCTGTTGAACAGTTTTGGGCCCCCGGACACTTATGGTGTTTTCCCTTAGTGTACCAATGGCGCCCCTACTTTTTATTGGCGGCATTTTGCATCGCCTGCCCAGTCTTTTACTTTCGTAGGGAGTGATTTCTGTGTGCAGATTTGGGACCATTCCTTCCAAGATTTTCCAAGTGTAGATTATGATATATCTCTCCCTCCTGCGTTCCAACGAGTACAAGTCAAGTGCTTCCAAGCGTTCCCAGTAGTTAAGGTGCTTGACAGAACTTATACGTGCAGTAAAGGATCTCAGTACACTCTCTAGATCTGCGATTTCACCTGCTTTGAATGGAGATGTTAATGTACAGCAGTATTCCAGCCTAGAGAGAACAAGTGATTTGAAAAGGATCATCATGGGCTTGGCATCTCTCGTTTTGAAAGTTCTCATTATCCATCCTATCATTTTCTTTGCACGTGCGATCGTGGCACTGTTGTGATCCTTGAAAGTGAGATCCTCAGACATTACTACTCCCAGGTCCCTTACATTATTTTTCCGCTCTATTGTATGGCCGGAGTCAGTAGTATACTCTGTTCTAGTTATTATCTCCTCCAGTTTTCCATAACGGAGTAGTTGGAATTTGTCCTCATTGAACATCATATTGTTTACCGTTGCCCACTGGAAAACTTTGTTTATATCTTCTTGGAGGTTAACCGCGTCCTCAGCAGATGACAGCCTCATGCAGATCCTAGTATCATCTGCAAAGGATGATACGGTGCTGTGGTGTACATCTCTGTTTATGTCTGATATGAGGATAAGGAATAAGATGGGGGCGAGTACTGTGCCTTGTGGAACAGAGCTCTTCACTATGGCAGCCTCCGATTTAACTCTGTTGACCACTACTGTTTGTGTTCGATTTGTTAGGAAGTTGAAGATCCATCTCCCCACTTTCCCAGTTATTCCTTTAGCACGTATTTTATGGGCTATTACGCCATGATCGCATTTGTCAAATGCTTTTGCAAAGTCTGTGTACATTACATCTGCATTCTGATTTTCTTCCAGTGCATCCAAGGCCATGTCATAGTGATCCAGTAGTTGTGAGAGGCAGGAGCGACCTGCCCTGAACCCATGTTGCCCTGGATTGTGCAGATTTTGGGAATCCAGGTGATTTGCAATCCTGCTTCTTAGCACTCTTTCAAAGATTTTTATGATGTGGGACGTCAGAGCTATTGGTCTATAGTTCTTAGATAATGCTTTGCTGCCACCTTTATGGAGTGGGGCTATATCCGTTGTTTTAAGTGACTGTGGAATTTCACCCATGTCCAAGCTCCTCCTCCATACTGTACTTAGGGCACGCGAGAGGGGTTTCTTGCAGTTCTTAATGAAAACAGAGTTCCACGAGTCTGGGCCCGGGGCTGAGTGCATAGGCATGTTGTCAATGGCTTTTTCGAAATCTATCGGAGTTAGGGTAATGTCGGAAATCTGGCATACATTTATGGAGTTTTGAGGCTCATTCATGAAGAAATCATTTGGGTCGTCGATCCTCAGACCGATTAGTGGTTCACTAAACACAGAGTCGTACTGGGATTTCAATATTTCACTCATTTCCTTGTTGTCATCTGTGTAAGTCCCATCCTGTCTGAGTAAGGGACCGATACTAGATGTGGTATTTGCCTTGTTTTTGGCATATGAAAAGAAATATTTTGAATTTCTTTCAATTTCACTAATAGCTTTAAGCTCCTCCTGCCTCTCCTGGTTCCTGTAAGAGTCATTTAGCTTAAGTTCGATAGTTTCCACTTCCCTGGTCAGCGTCTCCTTTCGTGTATCAGATATTCTAGCACTCCTGAGGAGCTCAGTGACTCTTCGTCGTCTTCTGTAGAGGGAGCGTCTTTTTCTCTCCAGTTTACTCCTGCTCTTCTTCTTTCTTAGGGGAATATGCCTAGAACATGCTTCGGCTACCAGGAAGTTGATCCTTTCAAGGCACTGGTTCGGATCCATGTCATTTAAGACATCTTCCCAACATTAACATTTCCATTCAAGGCAGGTGAAATCGCAGATCTATAGAATGTACTTCACATATAAGTTCCGTCAGACACCTTAATAACTGGGAACGCTTTGAGTCACTTGACTTGTAGTCACTGGAGCGCAGGCGAGAGAGATACATCATAATCTACACCTGGAAGATCCTGGAGGAACTGGTCCCTAATCCACACACAGAAATCACTCCCTACGAAAGCAGGAGACTAGACAGGCGATGCAACATACCCCCAATGAAAAATAGGGGCGTCGTTAATACACTAAGAGAAAACACAGTAAGTGTCCGGGGCCCAAGACTGTTCAACAGCCTCCCACCAGGCACAAGGATAATTACTAATAGACCCCTGCTTGTCTTCAAGAAGGAGCTGGACAGATTCCTAAAGTCAGTGCCGGATCAGCCAGGCTGTGGTCCGTACGTTGGACTACGTGCTGCCAACAGTAACATCCTGGTTGATCAGGCCCTGATGGCCGCGGGGACGTTGACCCCTGTAATACCCTGTAGGTAGACTCCACGCAGACCAACGTCATCTCTCTTACTCTCTCACCAACATCTCTCTCACTCTCCAACTCTCTCACTCTCTCATTATCCCTGTCTCACCACCTCACGCTCTCACCATCTCTCTTACTGTCTCACCATCTATCTTACTGTCTCACCATCTCTCTTACTGTCTCACCATCTATCTCTATCTTCCTCCAGAATTTCTTTTTTTACGTAATTTATCACACTTGTCTCAGATTTCCTAAACCAGATGTAATCATTTGGACCGTGTTGGGATGTAGTTCCTGTGCCTTCTGTACATCCATATGCTCTTGTGGTACCCTCCACAAAATGGATAGGAGGTGCCCAATAAACTAGCCACTACGGCGGCAAATTCTAAATATCTACATCTGTTTTTTTTCTCTCTCTGTATAATAATCTCCTCTTCCAATCTCCCTTTTCCTTCCCTTGTCTTGCCTCCGCCTCTTTCCCTCCTCCCCTCCAATCTAGTTTCCCCTCCCTCACATGCAATGTCTTCTTTCCCACCCCCTCCTCTCTAACCTGCCTTTCCCCTTGTTTCTTCTTCCTCCGCACATTTTTCTCCCCTTCCTCCCTCCGCAACTCCAGCACCCCCTCGGGGGAGCAGCAGTGAGGTATGGGACACGCTCCTCTCTCCATCATTCACTCTGTCAATCTCATGTTTATAACTGTGTGTGTATGTATATGTATGTGTATGTGTGTGTGTGTGTGTGTGCGTGTGTGTGTGTGTTTGAGTGTATACCCACCTATCTGTGGTTGCAGGGGTCAATTTATACATCCTGGGCCCACCTCTTCGCTGGTCACTACTAGGTCCACCCTCTCCCTACTCCATGAGCTTTATCATACCTCTTCTTAAAGCTATGTATGGATCCTGCCTCCACTGCATCAGGCATCAGATTGTTCCAGTTTCTGACAAGAGTATTACGGAAGAAATACTTCCTAACATCCCTGTAAATTATCAGAGTTTACATCTTTCAATTATGACCCCTTGTTGCTGAGTTCCATCTCCCTATCCACCTTGTCAATTCCTCTCAGTACTTTATAAGTCGTTATCATGTTCCTCCTATCCCTCCTGTCCTCCGGTCGCCATTACAATGCCTGGAACAATAAAAGTTACAATACAATGGCTGGAACAACAAAAGCCACACTACCCAGGCTGGAACAACAAAAGCCACAATACCGCGGTAGGAACAGCCAAAGTCACAATACCGTGGCTGGAGATAAAACTTTCAACGTTGTTTCGGTCAGCCTTGAATCATTATCAAGTAAGAAGTACTATCATGGTAGTTGTTGTCCTGACAAAGACAACATTCACATTGTTGTCACCAGTCTGTGGTTCAACACGAGTCTGTTTCCTTCTTCTGATTGTTTATCACCCGGATTTATTACATCTCCATTAAATATGTCTTTTCTTGGCTTTTTTTTCGGAGTAGCTTCTGAATCCGCCAATATTTTTTGAACCGATTTAAATGTTTAACTTTTATTCTTGTTAGTTTATCTTTTCTTGTCTTGTTTATTTTGATTTATGTTAATAGTTTCTTTGATTATACAGAGGTTTAAATAAAATGTTGAGACTGTTGTATCAGGTGTTCATTTATTAACGGTTATATTTATTGTTTAATGAATACAAAATGTAATTTGCGTTTTAAACTTCTGGTAAATTGGTTTTACTCTTTACAAAGTCAATATCAATACCAGTAATTTCTTGTTGTGGGAAAAAAATGAGTTTATTCTCCTACAGATTACTTTCTCCCGACAGTGCAAGTATATAGTGAGGTGAAGCCTGATGCTGAGCTTAACGAACTGCAAATTTTCTTATTAAGATTGTCTTTTAAAGTCTCTCTCACCTACGGACGCCAGTGACTCCAAACTTTTTAAAACAACAACGAAAAATGGGAAAATCTAGCGTCCAGTTTAGTCATTCTCTTCAACACCTCAGACCCGTCCCTTGCCATGTCCGGAGTGAGCGTCCCTCTGTTTATTACTCTCTCATTAATTCTTTGTTTCTTTCATGATCTTTGTGTCACATTTTCTGGATCGGGCAAGTCTTAGTCTCACTTTCCCTCCAGCTTAATTTATAATAGGCAAATTTCTTTCTTGGTAAGAAGCTCCTTATTCTTAATATATTTTTCTTACATCTGACGACTGTTGTCGGCTCACTAGCACTCTTATTGCAAGTTTCTCCTGCAAGAACTCATCTGCCCTCGCTGGCTCAAAGTAAACAGTCAAGGCGTCAATAGTCATTTCAATATATCTCTATTACCCTTCCTTCCTGGTCACTCTCCCCCTGTATGTTAGACATTTACTTGACCAGGAATAACTTAATTACTCATCGGAAGCAATTATGCTTTGAAGCTCTCGTTTGATTTCACGTCCCCGCAGCTCTCCTGATCTTCAAAGTTTCTGTAAATTATGTAAAGCGTGTGTACTCACTTATATGTTAATGCAGGGGGTCAAGTCTCGATTCCTGCTCCCGTTTCTCTGTTGAACGCTACTGGGAAGGTTCTCACTTAGCTTCGAAAGTCCTAGCGTTAATGCTTTCACCATTATGTTAGGATCCTGTCTCTACACTTCACTGTCTATGTCGTTTCACCTCCTGACCACTCTGAGGCTGTAGAAATACTTGCTAATGCTCCTGTGACTCATCTGTGTTTATAAACTTCAGTCGGGCACTTTGTTCCTGTTTTTCGCCTCTCAAATAGTTTGCCCACGTCCAGCATAAATTTCTCTCACTAGTTTGTACATGGTTATCATGTTACCCTTGGTCCTTCCAGCCTGCTATTAGATTTGGCTCTAATATTCTCTCCTCATGACTCAGATTCCTTAGCTCCGGAACTAGTGATTAATCAAATTTAGGCTTTAGGCTCCATACTGGTGCTTCATACTCCAATATAGGCCCAACATATTCCGTATACTATGTCCTTAAAGATTCTTTACTGAGATTCATGAAAGCTGATTTAAGATTTGGAAGACGAGCATCTGCTGCAGAAGTTATTCAGATAATATGCACCTCCGGTGATATGCTCAATACTGTGCTCACCCCAAGGTCCTTCACCTTGAGGGAGGCTTGCCTTCCCCCCTTCCTTCCCCTCCGAGTCTGAACCATCTGTGGTCTTCTTTTCCCTTCCTCAATATTCACAACATTACATTTGCTGGGGTTAAATTTTATTAACCACTTGTTAGACCTCTCCTACAACTTATCCAAGTCCGTTTTCAGCCTTTTCTGGTCCTCACTTTCTCGCATTTTCCTCATTAGATTCACATCATTCTTTTATCAGTAGATTGTCAAGTGAAATAATGATAAAGAGGGACAAAGTTTTCTTAAGTTAAAGAAGCTTGGAAGAGTTAAGTTCTTAATGGAAGAGTTAAGTTCTTAATGGAAGAGTTAAGTTCTTAATGGAAGAGTTAAGTTCTTAATGGAAGAGTTAAGTTCTTAATGGAAGAGTTAAGTTCTTAATGGAAGAGTTAAGTTCTTAATGGAAGAGTTAAGTTCTTAATGGAAGAGTTAAGTTCTTAATGGAAGAGTTAAGTTCTTAATGGAAGAGTTAAGTTCTTAATGGAAGAGTTAAGTTCTTAATGGAAGAGTTAAGTTCTTAATGGAAGAGTTAAGTTCTTAATGGAAGAGTTAAGTTCTTAATGGAAGAGTTAAGTTCTTAATGGAAGAGTTAAGTTCTTAATGGAAGAGTTAAGTTCTTAATGGAAGAGTTAAGTTCTTAATGGAAGAGTTAAGTTCTTAATGGAGTCGAACATCTGAATGAGCAATGAATATTTTAGAATGATTCACTTGTATAATTTGGAATGAAAAAAATTATCAATTTTAATAGGCATTGGTATATTTTAGAATGATGGGATGCATATTTAGAATGATGGTATGGACCTTAAAATGATGGGATGAACATTTGGAAGGATGGGATGCACATTTAGAATGGTGGGATGTACGTTAGAATGATGGGATGCTCATTTAGAATGAGAGGATATACATGTAGAATGATGGAATGCACATTTAGAATGGTGGGATGTACATTAGAATGATGGGGTGCACATTTAGAATGGTGGGATGTACGTTAGAATAATGGGACGCACATTTAGAATGGTGGGATGTACGTTAGAATGATGAGATGCATATTAGAATGATGGGATGCATATTTAGAATGATGGGATGTACATTTAGAATGATGGGATGCACATTTAGAATGATGGGATGCACATTTAGAATGATGGGATGCACATTTAGAATGATGGGATGCACATTTAGAATGAGGGGATGCACATTTAGAATGATGGGATGCACATTTAGAATGATGGGATGCACATTTAGAATGATGGAATGCACATTTAGAATGATGGGATGCACATTTAGAATGATGGGATGCACATTTAGAATGATGGGATGCACATTTAGAATGATGGGATGCACATTTAGAATGATGGGATGCACATTTAGAATGATGGGATGCACATTTAGAATGATGGGATGCACATTTCGAATGATGGGATGCACATTTAGAATGATGGAATGCACATTTAGAATGAGAGGATATACATTTAGAATGATGGAATGCACATTTAGAATGATGGGATGTACGTTAGAATGATGGGATGCATATTAGAATGATGGGATGCATATTTAGAATGATGGGATATACATTAGAATGATGGGATGCACATTAGAATGATGGGATGCATATTTAGAATGATGAGATGTACATTAGAATGATGGGATGCATATTAGAATGATGGGATGCATATTTAGAATGATGAGATGTACATTAGAATGATGGGATGCTCATTTAGAATGAGAGGATATACATTTAGAATGATGGAATGCACATTTAGAATGGTGGGATGTACGTTAGAATAATGGGACGCACATTTAGAATGGTGGGATGTACGTTAGAAAGATGGGATGCATATTAGAATGATGGGATGCACATTAGAATGGTGGAATGTACATTTAGAATGATGGGATGCACATTTAGAATGATGGGTTGCACATTTAGAATGATGGAATGCACATTTAGAATGATGGGATGCACATTCAGAATGATGGGATGTACATTTAGAATGATGGAATGCACATTTAGAATGATGGGATGCACATTCAGAATGATGGAATGCACATTTAGAATGATGGGTTGCACATTTAGAATGATGGGTTGCACATTTAGAATGATGGGATGCACATTCAGAATGATGGAATGCACATTTAGAATGATGGAATGCACATTTAGAATGATGGGATGCACATTTAGAATGATGGGATGCACATTCAGAATGATGGGATGCACATTTAGAATGATGGGATGCACATTTAGAATGATGGGATGCACATTTAGAATGATGGAATGCACATTTAGAATGATGGGTTGCACATTTAGAATGATGGGATGCACATTTAGAATGATGCGATGCACATTTAGCATGATGGGATGCACATTTAGAATGATGGGATGCACATTTAGAATGATGGGATGCACATTTAGAATGATGGAATGCACATTTAGAATGAGAGGATATACATTTAGAATGATGGAATGCACATTTAGAATGGTGGGATGCACATTTAGAATGATGGGATGCACATTTAGTATGATGGGATGCACATTTAGAATGATGGGATGCACATTTAGAATGATGGGATGCACATTTAGAATGATGGGATGCACATTTAGAATGATGGGATGCACATTTAGTATGATGGGATGCACATTTAGAATGATGGGATGCACATTTAGAATGATGGGATGCACATTTAGAATGATGGGATGCACATTTAGAATGATGGGATGCACATTTAGTATGATGGGATGCACATTTAGAATGATGGGATGCACATTTAGAATGATGGGAAGCACATTTAGAATGATGGGTTGCACATTTAGAATGATGGGATGCACATTTAGAATAATGGGATGCACATTTAGAATGATGGGATGCACATTTAGAATGATGGGATGCACATTTAGAATGATGGGATGCACATTTAGAATGATGGGAAACACATTTAGAATGATGGGTTGCACATTTAGAATGATGGGATGCACATTTAGAATGATGGGATGCACATTTAGAATGATGGGATGCACATTTAGAATGATGGGATGCACATTTAGAATGATGGAATGCACATTTAGAATGATGGGATGTACATTAGAATGATGGGATGCACATTTAGAATGATGGGATGCACATTTAGAATGATGGGATGCACATTTAGAAAGATGGGATGCACATTTAGAATGATGGAATGCACATTTAGAATGATGGGATGTACATTTAGAATGATGGGATGCACATTTAGAATGATGGGATGCACATTTAGAATGATGGGATGCACATTTAGAATGATGGGATGCACATTTAGAATGATGGGATGCACATTTAGAATGATGGGATGCACATTTAGAATGATGGGATGCACATTTAGAATGATGGGATGCACATTTAGAATGATGGGATGCACATTTAGAATGATGGGATGCACATTTAGAATGATGGGATGCACATTTAGAATGATGGGATGCACATTTAGAATGATGGGATGCACATTTAGAATGATGGGATGCACATTTAGAATGATGGGATGCACATTTAGAATGATGGGATGCACATTTAGAATGATGGGATGCACATTTAGAATGATGGGATGCACATTTAGAATGATGGGATGCACATTTAGAATGATGGGATGCACATTTAGAATGATGGGATGCACATTTAGAATGATGGGATGCACATTTAGAATGATGGGATGCACATTTAGAATGATGGGATGCACATTTAGAATGATGGGATGCACATTTAGAATGATGGGATGCACATTTAGAATGATGGGATGCACATTTAGAATGATGGGATGCACATTTAGAATGATGGGATGCACATTTAGAATGATGGGATGCACATTTAGAATGATGGGATGCACATTTAGAATGATGGGATGCACATTTAGAATGATGGGATGCACATTTAGAATGATGGGATGCACATTTAGAATGATGGGATGCACATTTAGAATGATGGGATGCACATTTAGAATGATGGGATGCACATTAGAGTGAAGAAACTAACTAAATTTATTACACAATGAATCGACATTCTCATCGTGTTTCTCACTGTTCTTCAGGTTTCCTTCAGTTTCCTGTTTCTCACTGCTAGTTTCTTATCTGTTTCCCGTTCATTTACTCTGTTCTTCATTGTCTTTTTCCTCTCTCTGCTTCCTATTCAGTTTCCGACTCTGTGTTTTGCTGTCCATTCTCTAAGTTCTCTCTCTCTAATATTATTCTTAAGTTACCTCTGTTTCCTGTTCATTCCCTAGTTGCCTATTTCCTATCTATTCTTCATTTATCTTTCAAATTTATCCTGTTTCCTACTCTGAGAAGTACAAAGGTTGAGCGAAGGTCATAAAATAATTAGCCAGCTGGTTGTCATTAGCACACACAAGAATACCTTAAAAAACAGCGATTGTTTTATTGTATAGCCGAAGTGAAGAATTGAGACACTTATGCAACACATGGGAATCTTTATTGAAGAAACGTTTCGCCACACAGTGGCTTCATCAGTCCAATACAAAGTAGAAATGGGTAAGGAGAGTAGAAGTATGAGGTAATCAGTCCCTCAACCTGGATTCGATGGACTGAACACATCGAATCCAGGTTGAGGGACTGATTACCTCATACTTCTACTCTCCTTACCCATTTCTACTTTGTATTGGACTGATGAAGCCACTGTGTGGCGAAACGTTTCTTCAATAAAGATTCCCATGTGTTGCATAAGTGTCTCAATTCTTCAACTTGTCGGTTTTCAAAACCATTTAACACATATAGCTGAAGTGTTGGTATAAATTTTGTAAAAATCTATAAAATTCGAACAAATTTGCTTTTGATTTTTTTTTTTTTTTTGCCAGTATAGAAAAAATATGGTGTTTGATTTCTTCGTAATTTTTTTCTTAAATTTTGTATTTTAAGATGAAGAGATTCGTATTTTTTTTTAAGAATTGGTCTACTGGCTGCACTTGGCAACGTAAAGTGAGTCAGTCTGTGTGTATATATAGTAGTCTCTCATTCCTTGTTACTTGGGGTATATCAGCTGGTCGAGCTTTATTAGTAACGTACAAAGTAGCAGCGAGAATTGACTGAGACCTCATTAGTCCAATCCAGTCAGAAATAATAACATTAAATAATTTTGGTGGACATCAATACACGTCCATTGTTCTCGCTGTCTGTCCGTCCATAACAGCAACAGAACTCCACATAACGGCGATATAATTAAGCGTAAATCTGTCTGCCTGGCTTAACTGTAAATATTTCAGTAAGGTTGTGTATGTAACCTTAAACGCAATTTACACACCATAACTGGTGTCAGACCATCGCTAGGCTAAGTTAGGTACCATAGCTGGTGTCAGACCATCACTAGGCTAAAATAGGCACTGTAGGTGGTGTCAGACCATCGCTAGGCTAAGTTAGGTACTATAGCTGGTGTCAGACCATCACTAGGCTAAAATAGGCACTGTAGGTGGTGTCAGACCATCGCTAGGCTAAGTTAGGTACTGTACTAGTTGGTGTCAGAACATCGCTAGGCTAAGTTAGGTACTGTACTAGTTGGTGTCAGAACATCGCTAGGCTACGTTAGGTACTATAATTGGTGTCAGACCATCGCTAGGCTAAAATAGGCACTATAGATGGTGTCAGACCATCGCTATCCTAAAATAGGCACTGTAGGTGGAGTCAGACCATTGATAGGATAAAATAGGCACTGTAGGTGGTGTCAGACCATCGATAGGCTATGTTAGGTACTATAGTTGGTGTCAGACCATCCCTAGGCTAAGCCAGGCCACTGACTTCACTCTGTCGACTCAACTATCGATTCTCCCAGCTCAATCCCTCCCAGCCTCCCGTGCTCTCTCTCTCTCTCTCTCTCTCTCTCTCTCTCTCTCTCTCTCTCTCTCTCTCTCTCTCTCTCTCTCTCTCTCTCTCTCTCTCTCTCTCTCTCTCTCTGATTGTTATTAAAATATTCATTGAGAAGCGCTAAACCCGTGGGGGTTATACAGCGCCTGGGAAATCGGAAGTATTTTTTTATCCGAAACAGGAGTGCAAAGCTCCAATTCCTGGGATGAAAAAACCTACACCTGCATCAATGCCACTTGCTTTAAGTGTTTATGGATACAATTACTCCAATAAAACTCCCAGTTACTTTAATAAACCTTCCAATTACTGCAATAAACCAGTAAGTCACTACGTTAAGCCTGCCAGTTACTGCGTTAAACCTGCAGTTTAATTATATTTGCCAAATACTGCGGCAAGCCTGACAGTTACTGAATTAAGTTTGCAAATTACCTCGTTAAGCCAGTCACTAAGTTAAACCTGTCAGTTACTGCAGTAAACCAGCCAAATATTGAGTTAAACCTGACAGTTACTACATTAAACCCACCAGTTAACGCATATAATCCCCCATATGCTATACTGAATTTGCCATTTACTACGTTAAACCTTCCAATTAGTTTATTAAACATGCCAGTTACTGAGTTAAACCTGACATCTACTGAATTAAACCAACCAAACATTTCACTAAAACTTCACTGTCACAATATGTGACAGTCATGTAACACACTCCATGCTGTGATGTGACAGTGATGTGAGGCACACTATGCTATGATGTGACAGTGATGTGACACACTCCATGTTATGAGGTAACACTGATGTAATATAATGTAACAACATAACCCGTATCAACCAAGAATAATCACTGTTATTATTAATTGATATCGTGTTCTTGCTGGCGACCTTACTTGTAATCTATTGCTTTAGAGAGATCTGAATTATCCTGTCAATATCAGAGACCTTGGTTGTTATCTTGTGGTCATCTATTTACTAGATACCTTAGTTATCTTGTACTTATCAGAAACCTTGGTTGTTATCTTATGTTTATCGACGACCTTAGTTATCTCGGATATCATACCAAGTCGTGTCTTCGCAGTTTTGTTGTTTAATTCAGTCAAAAAAATATGTACTAACGTTTTGTTTGAAAAGTTACAAATAAAATATAAATCCTTAACTAAGGACAAACTAATGTTTTCATTTTTATTATATGCATGTAGAAGAGCTAAACCCGCAGAGGTCATGCAACTCCGGGGAGATGACAGGTAAACACTCGAAGGACGAGTGTTTCAGAGCTCCAGTGACCTGAATCACCTCCCTTATCTAATGTTGGTGATAAACTCTTGGGAGTTACCACTCCATGTTTCGTTATCACTAAGTGTTTGAATACAACCTGGGAGGGTCACCCAGAAGAAAAGTAAAGAAAATACAAAAGACAATTGAGGAAGAAAGGAGGGGAGATCAGGGACAGGCAAATCACAAGTGATGTGAAGATTAGAACATTTGTCAATATAAGGAGAAAGTCAAACATGAATCATGTTAGGAAAGTTGTGTATGAGAGATTAATCAACAAAACGACGTTTTTGAAGGTTAGGAAAAGGGTATATAGTTTTAGATGAGGACTGGTTAACAGGATGACTGCGATCATTAGTATGATACAAGAGAGCATTGTTAGTGCTGGTAAGGTGAATACATCTTTTGTGCTCTTTAAGCCTGTCTAAATAGGGAGTGGCCAGTTTCAACAAAGTATTTGAGAGGACAAGAGGAGTAAGAAATGGAGTAGACACCTGAATTAAGAAGTATGAAGAAGACTTCTGTGAAGGGTATTAGTCTGACGAAAAGAATGTTTGATATTAAAAGGATGGGGGATTTTTTTTTTTTAAGATTCTGGAAACTGGAAATGTAGGTAAAGCAAAGAACGAGAGTTTTTACACGAAAAAAGAGTTTGAGAGAAAAAAAATCCGTTTAGTATGATATGAGATAGAGTTTATAAAATTGGAAGGGCACCCAAGGCGAGAGAACGAACAGCGAAAAGTGTAAATTTCAGAGTCGAGAAATTAATGATTGCAGATGAGGAGGACGCGGAGGCAGAGTGAAACAAGGACATTTTTCATGACCGAAAAAATATAATAAAAAAAGGGAATGAACATCACATTCTGCATTGGCTTACTGTAAATGGAAAAAGAAAAGGGAGTCACAATGCGGTAGACATGCACAGGGAAAAAAGGAAGCGAGGAGTGAGACCCTCATTCAGCTTTGAACCTGAAAAAAAGAGCAAAATTGTTAAGGACATCAAGAAAAGATTGGAAGAGATTAAAATCATGTGGCCAAAGAGCAAAGATGCTATCTACACAGCGAAGCCAGAGAGAAGGACGTACCACAGTATTAGGAAGCTGAACAGTATCGTCATGCGCCATATAAAGGTTAGCATGGACTTGGAATAGAAGAGATCCTATAGCAACACCAAAGGTTTGAGAATAAAATTTACCCTGAATGGAAAAGGATTTGAGTCCACACAAAGACATTCGAATAAGATCAAGAAAGTCATCCATGGGAATAGCGAGATGAAGAAGGGGTATTAACCTTCATTCTGAGAAAGTTGAAAACATCATCAAGAGGAACATTAGTAAAGAGAGACTCAACGTCAAGACTTAACATCTTACAGGTCGGATGTGGCCAAACATGTTGGATGAAGTTTTGAAAGTGACGGAGGAGAAGAGAAAGAACTAAGACAAAGGAGGGAGAGTTTTGGTCAGCCAGGAGGCAAGAGGATAAGAGACCAAAACCTCCAGAGAAAATGATGGGGTGAAGAGAAATACTAGGTTTGTGACTTTTAGGAAGACCATAGAAAAAAGGTAGAGAGAGACATATAACACGTAAGTGTCATGATTTTATGGTTAAAAGTGTGATGTGATCACACTTTTAACCAGGATCAGAGGGTCCGGAATTAAAGAAGACAGAAAACAAGAATTCATCTTTTAGGAGTATTCCTATTGTTTAAGGATAATCACCGAATTGCCTTTGTCAGAAAGGATAACAATACCAGTAGAGGATGTAAGGAAGTAAAGGCAAAGTGATACTGACGAGGAAGGTGGTAATTCTCATAAGAAAAAAAATATCAAGGACAGGAATGGAAGCACCACAAATAGCAGACATGTCAGATATACTCTGAGAGTTAGACTGTCATAACGATCAATTACAGCACGAGGATCGGGTGAAGTGGCGAAGAAAATGCTAAAACCATGACGATCAAGTTGATGTTGAGAAAGTATGACAGAAGAAAGATTAGTAACACAGTGAGGGAGAATTTGTACTAAGGGTTGTGGGAGATAAGCTTGTGTAGTTTGTTCTGCATGGGAACAAGCTGAAGGTCCGAATTAAAGAGAGAAGTGAGAATTGAGAAGATTGCAGAGATCATTAGGGAGGAGGGAGTAAATAGAGCAGGTAGACGTTGACAAAAGCTAAGGAAAGTAAGTGTCCTTAACTTAATATCTGACTGTCTTGCCTGAACAAAATTTGTCATCCTCCTCCTCCTCCTACTCCTTCAGTTTCCACAAATTCAGTACCTTGGGCACTTCCTTTTCTGATCATGCCTGCCACTTACACCAACATCTTATACTTCCCACTAATTTTCAAGTTAAGGTTCTTCCTGCACTCCGTCTTTGTTTCCCTGCTCTATTTTCCTGGCTCTCAAATGATCTTTGCAACCTCCACATTTTCATTGTTTTTGACACTGCTCGCTTGAATTCGGGTTTGCACTCTACTTCTTTAGAGGAAAAATTACAACGGCATCTTATATGTAACAGATATTCAGTACACAGATAGCTGCACAACATTGCAAAGACAGGCAGAATCGCCTGCAAACACTCGGCTGTGAGTGAAATGTGTGCACCGATCCTCAAATGACAGAGATTTGTCTCAGAGTGATGATTCCTCTTGAAGGAAGACCAATCACCTACGTCCAGCCACATACTGTATAACTTTTTTCTAGACTGTAGGGCCCTATGGTCCCATTATGAATTAGGATTTTTCTTTTTTTTTTTTTGCAAACTCCTTGCTAAGATCTTTGGTAAGACTTCATGACTCAAGACAACCTGAAAAAAATGACCCACTGAGTAAAACTGTTACATCCTCGTATATATATATATATATATTCTTTCATCTTTCAACGCACCGGCCGTATCCCACCGAGGCAGGGTGGCCCACAAACAGGAAAACAAGAGTTTCTCTTTTAATTCTAGTAATGTATACAGGAGAAAGGGTTACTAGCCCATTGCTCCCGGCATTTTAGTCGCCTCTTACGACACGCATGACGTACGGAGGAAGATATCTGTTCCACTTCCCCACTGAGTCATATATATATATATATATATATATATATATATATATATATATATATATATATATATATATATATATATATATATATATATATATATATATTTGAATAGTCAGGAAAGTGATGTATTTGAGGCAGGATCCATACATAGCTTTAAGAAGACGTATGATAAATCTCATGGACTAGGGAGAGAGTGGACCTAATGGCGACCAGTGAAGAGGCGGGGCCAGGACCTATGAATCAACGCCTCCAACCACAATTAGGTAATTACAACTAGGAGTATACACATGCACACATACACACACTCAATAAATATGTATTAATATATTTTACCGCCTTTAAGGATACCTTTCTTTACCACTTGGACAAGATTCGCTAGTGGGTAAGAATCAAGAGTTTGAGGCATACATATTGGGACTAACTAGCACCCACTCTCGTATTTTTTATATTGTTGAAAATCGGCGCTCAGGTGCTGGCAACACTTTCCTCACCCTCTTAAGGCAGGTCGATTCCCGTTTCATCACCTTCTTTAGAAAGGCTCCCTTACCCCTCTTATTTTTATTACCGTCTTTCTCCTTTATTGAAGTTTTTTTGCTTTTCCTCTCAGTGGTGTTTTGTAAATTTGTATTTCTTAAGTTTGTCGCTACCCGTGTCTTTTGTTATTCAATAATTGTATATGTTTTTCTTTATATTTTATGATAGTTCCTTTTTCTTTTGAGTTTCTTGCTGCTACTCCATTTTTTACAGAAACACACACACACACACACACACACACACACACACACACACACACACACACACACACACACACACACACACACACACACACACACACACACACACACACACACACACACACACACACACACACACACACACACATTCAGAAAAGTTAAAAGATGTAATAAACGAGAACCTCAGTAAAGCAATAGTGAGCAATATATGTTCAGGTGTTATACGTCGATAATAACACGAACTACCAATGCCATATCTACCTCTCAAAAATCTCACCTCTTCTGCCACACACGAACCTTCCCTCACCTGCTACGTACAATCCTTCCCTCTCCTGCCGGACACACTGTTATCCTCACCTGGTAGACACAATCCTACCCTCACCTGCCAAAACCAATCCTGCCCTCACCTGGTACACATAATCTTACCCTCACCTGATACACATAATCCCACCTTCACCTGTCAGATACAGTCCTACTCTCACCTGCCACACACAAACCTCCTTTCACCTGCCACTCAAAAAACTAGCTTCTTCTGCCACTGACAAACCTCCCCTTCACCTGCCACTCAAAAACTTCCCCTCACCTGCCAAACACAAACACTCCCTCAGTCAGTCTGAGTTAAACTTGTATGTAGAAGCAAGGAGTTTGGGCCACAAACTTGTCTGAGACGATGAGTTGATTTCGTAACCCATGTGAGAGTGAGTTGTAGAGGAAAGATCCTAGACTTCACCTTACGAAAGCAGACAAGGCAAATGCGATAGTGATTATGTAGAGTTTTGTCGCATTTGTTCAAACATCGTTATTGTTCACACATTTGATATTTACCGGAATATATCTTGGTGTAGATGGTAGCCGCCTCGAACTGGCTTCAAACACAGACTACAAACACTGGCGTCATAAAGCAATATTTTCTCAGCCTCCTGGTACATAGTAGCAGCAGTGTGAGGACTGATGTATGTTCAGAGACTCCAGGAAACAGAGTACATCTCACAATTTATATTATTTGCTGGATCCTGAATATGAACCCACGCCATAACCCCTACCAGAGAGAGAAGTCATAAGATATACAGCAAATCCTAACGTTACTATGAAGGATCTGGCTCTGGTAAGCACGCTAACTCCCTCCGTACACACACACACACACACACACACACACACACACACACACACACACACACACACACACACACACACACACACACACACACACACACACACACACACACACATACACACACACCATTTTAAACATTTCCACTTGTCACTCAAGTGTCTTGGAAAGTCAGACCGCCCCGTCACCCCATTCTGGAAGAACACTGTAACCTCAAAATGCCACATATGCATCAGCGCTCTGACAAGGAATGTTATATTCACAGAAAAGTGTAATTTTTTCATGTTATGAGAAAGTACTTGGGCTAAATATTTCCACGTCTCCCCCCTCCCCCGTGGCTTGTCCAGTTAAGATCACCCGTTTGTAGTTTAAAAACTGTAGTGTAAAGCACCCTTCTGGCAAGACAGTGATGGAGTGAATGATGGTGAAAGTTTTTCTTTTTCTGGCCACCCTGCCTTGGTGGGAATCGGCCAGTGTGATAATAAAACAATAATAAAATAAATAAATAAATAAATATATATATCCGGCAGGCCGGACTTGAGTCCTGGAGATGGGAAGTACAGTGCCTGCACTCTGAAGGAGGGGTGTTAATGTTGCAGTTTAAAAACTGTAGTGTAAAGCACCCTTCTGGCAAGACAGTGATGGAGTGAATGATGGTGAAAGTTTTTCTTTTTCGGGCCACCCTGCCTTGGTGGGAATCGGCCGGTGTGATAATAAAATAAAATAAAATAAATAAATATATATATATATATATATAATATATATATATATATATATATATATATATATATATATATATATATATATATATATATATATATATATATATATATATATATATATATTTAAATGTGGATAGAGAGCAATATTAATTTTAGTGGTCTGGACAGTGGAAAGGTTAAACATTAATTTTATCCTAATAAAAATATTAATTAAACAAGTTCTGTTCTGAAATATACATTTATTTCACTGTCATGTTGAAACATGACAATGGTAACAATGACAATAAAAGTACAATGATTTGTTTCATAACATACAAGGTACATAAACCTAATCCTCATCAGCAGCATATGTATGTACACACACACACACATACACACACACACACACACACACATACACACACACACACTCAGTGGCCACATAAATTAGGTAGAACCTTCCAGTACTGATCAGGGCTTTTACCCTTTTTCTTCGTGGCATGGATTCAACAAGGTACTGGAAACATTCCTTAGTGATTCTGGTCCATGTTGATATGATAGCATCACACAGTTGATACAAATTTGTGGGTTCCACATTCATGCTGTGAATTTCCCGTTTCTTGTTGCAGCAGAAATTGCGATTCTTCAGACCAATCTTCAACCGTCTAGTTTTGTGCTCACTGTAACCTCAGTTTCCTGTTCTTAGCTGACAGGAGTGGAACTTGGTGTGGTGTTCTGCTGCTGTAGATCCACTTCAAGATTCAACGTGTTGTGTGTTCAGAGATGCTCGTCTGCATACCGTTGTTGTAACATTTGGTTGTTAGTGCTACTGTCCCTTCCTTTCAGCTTGAAGCAGTCTGGTCATGCTTCTCTGACCTCGTTCATGAACAAGGCGTTTTTACCCACGGAACTGCTGCTCACTGAAGGTTTTGAGTTTTTAAAACACTCCATCTGGCACCAGCAGTCATTAAACGGTCAAAGTCACTTAGATCACATATTTTCGCCGTTCTGATGATTGATCTGAGAAACAGCTGAACCTCTTGACTATGCCTGTATGCTTGTAGGCGATGAAGTGCTGACACATGATTGATCAGATATTTGCATTAACGAAC
>NC_091312.1:37406831-37411831 GCF_038502225.1 Cherax quadricarinatus
GAGAGAGAGAGAGAGAGAGAGAGAGAGTAAGAAATTTTTCATAACAATAAAAATGCTTTCAAATGAGCTGATGTAGGTAACAGGTCTTAGCTTGTCAGTAAAGTTAGGAATCCTTAACTGTGTGTGTGTGTGTGTGTGTTTGTGTGTGTGTGTGTGTGTGTGTGTGTGTGTGTGTGTGTGTGTACTCACCTAGTTGTATTCACCCAGTTGAGGTTGCAGGGGTCTTGTCCTAGCTCCTGGCCCCACTTCACTGGTCGCTACTGACCAGAGAGAGAGAGAGAGAATTTGATTGAGTGACTAACTGATTGGTAGAGGGCGTATGTGTATCCAGGGACGGTGTATGATTGATGGCAGTATCAGTGAGTGCTGTATCATTCAGTATTGTATAACCCAGGTATAATAGATGGCTTTATCAGAGCTGTCACACTTGGCATTTCCATGAACAATTCTCCTGTAGCCAGCGTTGGAACCATCCTCCTGTTGCCAGCGTTGTACCCATCCCCCTGTTGCCAGCGTTGGAACCATCCTCCTGTAGCCAGCGTTGGACCCATCCTCCTGTAGCCAGCGTTGGACCCATCCTCCTGTAGCCAGCGTTGTACCCATCCTCCTGTTGCCAGCGTTGGAACCATCCTCCTGTAGCCAGCGTTGGAACTATCCTCCTGTAGCCAGGGTTGGACCTAACCTCCTGTAGCCAGTGTTGGACCCATCCTCCTGTAGCCAGCGTTGGAACCATCCTCCTGTAGCCAGTGTTGGAACCATCCTTCTGCAGTCTGCGTTTGAACCATCCTCCTGTAGCCAGTGTTGGAACCATCCTCCTGTAGCCAGTGGTGAACCCATCCTCCTGTAGCCAGCGTTGGACCCATTCTCCTGTTGCCAGTGTTGGAACCATCCTCCTGTAGCCAGTGTTGGACCCATCCTCCTGTAGTCAGCGTTGGAACCATCCTCCTGTAGCCAGTGTTGGAACCATCCTCCTGTAGCCAGCGTTGGAACCATCCTCCTGTAGCCAGCGTTGGACCCATCCTCCTGTAGCCAGTGTTGGATCCATCCTCCTGGAGCCAGTATTGGACCCATCCTCCTGTAGCCAGTGTTGGAACCATCCTCCTGTAGCCAGTGTTGGACCCATCCTCCTGTAGCCAGTGTTGGATCCATCCTCCTGTAGCCAGTGTTGGACGCATCCTCCTGTAGCCAGTGTTGAAATCATCATCCTGTAGCTAGTGTTGGACCCAGTCACCTATAGCCTGCGTTGGACCCATCCTCCTGTAGCCAGTGTTGGAACCATCCTCGTGTAGCCAGTGTTGGAATCATCCTCCTGTAACGAGGGTTGGAACCATAATCCTGTAGCCAGCGTTGGACCCATCCTCATGTAGCCATTGTTGGACCCAGCTTCTTGTAGCCAGTGTTGGACCCATCCTCTTGTAGCTAGTGTTGGAACCATCCTCTTGTAGCCAGTGTTGGACCAATCCTCCTGTAGCCAGCGTTGGACCCATCTTCCTGTAGCCAGTGTTGGAACCATCCTCCTGTAGCCAGCGTTGGACCCATCTTCCTGTAGCCAGTGTTGGAACCATCCTCCTGTAGTCAGTGTTGGATCCATCCTCCTGGAGCCAGTATTGGACCCATCCTCCTGTAGCCAGTGTTGGAACCATCCTCTTGTAGCCAGTGTTGGACCCATCCTCCTGTAGGCAGTGTTGGATCCATCCTCCTGTAGCCAGTGTTGGACGCATCCTCCTGTAGCCAGTGTTGGAACCATCCTCCTGTAGCCAATGTTGGACCCATCCTCCTGTAGCCAGTGTTGGACCCATTCTCCTGTAGCCAGTGTTGGACCCATCTTCCTGTACCCAGTGTTGGATTCATCCTCCTGTAGCCAGTGTTGGACCCATCCTCCTGTAACCAGTGTTGGAATCATCCTCCTGTAGCCAGTGTTGGACCCATCCTCCTGTAACCAGTGTTGGACCCATCCTCCTGTAGCCAGTGTTGGACCCATCCTCCTGTAGCCAGTGCTGGATCCATCCACCTGTAGCCTGCGTTGGACCCATCCTCCTGTAGCCAGTGTTGGAATCATCCTCCTGTAGCCAGTGTTGAACCCATCCATCTGTAGCCTGCGTTGGACCCATTTTCCTGTAGCCAATGTTCGAACCATTCTCCTGTAGCCAGTGTTGGACCCATCCTCCTGTAGCCAGCGTTGGACCCATCCTCCTGTAGCCAGTGTTGGAACCATGCTCCTGTAACCAGCGTTGAAACCATCCTCATGTAGCTAACGTTGGAACCATCCTCATGTAGCTAGCGTTGGAACCATCCTCATGTAGCCAGTGTTGGACCCATCTTCCTGTAGCCAGTGTTGGAATCATCCTCCTGTAGCCAGTGTTGGACCCAGTCACCTGTAGCCTGCGTTGGACCCATCCTCCTGTAGCCAGTGTTGGAACCATCCTCGTGTAGCCAGCGTTGAAACCATCCTTTTGTAGCCAGCGTTGGAACCACCCTCCTGTAGCCAGTGTTGGATCCATCCTCCTGTAGCCAGTGTTGGACGCATCCTCCTGTAGCCAGTGTTGGAACCATTCTCCTGTAGCCAGTGTTGGACCCATCCTCCTGTAGCCAGTGTTGGACCCAGCTTCTTGTAGCCAGTGTTGGACCCATCCTCCTGTAGCCAGTGTTGGACCCATCCTCCTGTAGTCAGTGTTGGAACCATCCTCCTGTAGCCAGAATTGGACCCATCCTCCTGTAGCCAGTGTTGGAATCATCCTCCTGTAGCCAGTGTTGGACCCAGTCACCTGTAGCCTGCGTAGGACCCATCCTTCTGTAGCCAGTGTTGGAACCATCCTCGTGTAGCCAGCGTTGAATCCATCCTTTTGTAGCCAGCGTTGGAACCACCCTCCTGTAGCCAGTGTTGGACCCATCCTCCTGTAGCCAGTGCTGGATCCATCCTCCTGTAGCCAGTGTTGGACGCATCCTCCTGTAGCCAGTGTTGGAACCATTCTCCTGTAGCCAGTGTCTTACCCATCCTCCTGTAGCCAGTGTTGGATCCATCCTCCTGTAGTCAGTGTTGGACCCATTCTCCTGTAGCCAGTGTTGGACCCATTCTCCTGTAGCCAGTGTTGGACCCATCTTCCTGTAGCTAGTGTTGGATCCATCCTCCTGTAGCCAGTGTTGGGCCCATCCTCCTGAAACCAGTGTTGGAATCATCATCCTGTAGCCAGTGTTGGACCCATCCTAGTGTAACCAGTGTTCGACCCATCCTCCTGTAGCCAGTGTTGGACCCATCCTCCTGTAGCCAGTGTTGGATCCATCCACCTGTAGCCAGTGTTGGACCCATCTTTCTGTAACCAGTGTTGGAATCATCCTCCTGTAGCCAGTGTTGGACCCATTCACCTGTAGCCTGCCTTGGACCCATCCTCCTGTAGCCAGTGTTGGAATCCTCCTCCTGTAGCCAGTGTTGAACCCATCCACCTGTAGCCTGCGTTGGACCCATCCTCTTGTAGCCAATGTTGGAACCATTCTCCTGTAGCCAGTGTTAGACCCATCCTCCTGTAGCCAGCGTTTTACCCATCCTCCTGTAGCCAGTGTTGGAACCATGCTCCTGTAGCCAGTGTTGGAACCATCCTCCTGTAGCCAGTGTTGGAACCATCCTCATGTAGCCAGTGTTGGAACCATACTCCTGTAGCCAGTGTTGGAACCATCCTCCTGTAGCCAGTGTTGGAACCATCCTCATGTAGCCAGTGTTGGAACCATCCTCCTGTAGCCAGCGTTGGAACTATCCTCCTGTAGCCAGTGTTGGAACCATCATCCTGTAACCAACGTTGGAACCATCTTCATGTAGCCAGTGCTGGACCCATCCTCCTGTAGCCAGTGTTGGACCCATCCTCCTGTAGCCAGTGTTGGAACCATCCTCCTGTAGCCAGTGTTGGACGCATCCTCCTGTAGCCAGTGTTGAAATCATCATCCTGTAGCTAGTGTTGGACCCAGTCACCTATAGCCTGCGTTGGACCCATCCTCCTGTAGCCAGTGTTGGAACCATCCTCGTGTAGCCAGTGTTGGAATCATCCTCCTGTAACGAGGGTTGGAACCATCCTCCTGTAGCCAGCGTTGGACCCATCCTCATGTAGCCATTGTTGGACCCAGCTTCTTGTAGCCAGTGTTGGACCCATCCTCTTGTAGCTAGTGTTGGAACCATCCTCTTGTAGCCAGTGTTGGACCAATCCTCCTGTAGCCAGCGTTGGACCCATCTTCCTGTAGCCAGTGTTGGAACCATCCTCCTGTAGCCAGCGTTGGACCCATCTTCCTGTAGCCAGTGTTAGACCCATCCTCATGTAGCCATTGTTGGACCCAGCTTCTTCTGGCCAGTGTTGGACCCATCCTCCTGTAGCCAGTGTTGGAACCATCCTCCTGTAGCCAGTGTTGGAATCATCCTCTTGTAGCCAGTGTTGGACCCATCCACCTGTAGCCAGTGTTGGAACCATCCTCCTGTAGCCAGTGTTGGAATCATTCTCCTGTAGCCAGTGTTGGACCCATCCTCCTGTAACCAGCGTTGGAACCACCCTCCTCTAGCCAGTGTTGGACCCATCCTTCTGTAGCCAGTGTTGGAACCATCCTCATGTAGCCAGTGTTGGAACCATCCTAATGTAGCCAGTGTTGGAACCATCCTCCTGTAGCCAGCGTTGGAACCATCCTCCTGTAGCCAGTGTTGGATCCAGCTTCTGTTAGCCAGTGTTGGAACCATCCTCCTGTAGCCAGTGTTAGAACCATCCTCCTGTAGCCAGCGTTGCAACCATCATCCTGTAACCAGTGTTGGACCCAGCTTCTTGTAGCCACTGTTGGACCCATCCTCTTGTAGCCACTGTTGGACCCATCCTCTTGTAGCCACTGTTTGACCCATCCTCTTGTAGCCACTGTTGGACCCATCCTCTTGTAGCCAATGTTGGACCCATCCTCTTGTAGCCAATGTTGGATCCTGCACTACACTCCACACATCACCACCACCACCGCAAATCATCACACACTTCTGCCGC
>NC_091312.1:37416831-37449331 GCF_038502225.1 Cherax quadricarinatus
CTCTCGTCCTCGGGCTGTCTCTCATCCTCGGGCTGTCTCTCGTCCTCGGGCTGTCTCTCATCCTCGGGCTGTCTCTCGTCCTCGGGCTGTCTCTCATCCTCGGGCTGTCTCTCGTCCTCGGGCTGTCTCTCATCCTCGGGCTGTCTCTCGTCCTCGGGCTGTCTCTCACCCTTGGGCTGTCTCTCATCCTCGGGCTGTCTCTCACCCTTGGGCTGTCTCTCATCCTCGGGCTGTCTCTCACCCTCCGGCTGTCTCTCCTCACATTCTCTCAGAGTTATTTGAATTTGAATTTCCCAGATATTCTGAAAATGAGAATTGTGTTTCTCACAGCTATGAAAAAATAAATATTTGAGAATTGTGGAATGAGGAATGCAAATAATGTTTTACTATGTGTGTGTGTGTGTGTGTGTGTGTGTGTGTGTGTGTGTGTGTGTGTGTGTGTGTGTGTGTGTGTGTGTGTGTGTGTGTGTGTGTGTGTGTGTGTGTGTGTGTGTGTGTGTGTGTGTGTGTGTGTGTGTGTGTGTGTGTGTGTGTGTGTGTGTGTGTGTGTGTGTGTTGTGAGAATGAGAGATAAACTGTCTCATCTACATTCCCTCAAATAATGATAGTTGAATCAAGGTTCAGCAATCCAATTGCTGATTGGAAAATTGGTGACCCGTTGCCTTTGACCACTTTACTAGCCGTATAACTGACAGGAACACAAATCCTTCATAATTAGACAAACAGACCACTTGCCCACACAAGCAGCACCTGGGTCTGATTCCTGGAGTTCTGTACTTATTAAAAAAGTGCAAACTACCACTAGCAAGAGTACTCAGATTTAGTTGACATCTCAGTGGGCTTGAAAAGTGCTAGTATGGCTCCTCTGTGCAATGGAGGGCAGCAGAGGCATGATAAAAACGTTATTGGCCAGGAACACTAACATCACATATCACAAAAACCTTTGAGAAGGGGAGTGAGACGTAATATTACGTGGAAAAGGAAACCCTACGTAATCCAGATCAACCTGAATTTACAACGGTAAATTCCGGCCTATTTCAACTATGACATCATTGCCACAAAATCACGTAGAATATCAAAGAAAAATATCAAAACGCAAATTTGGTTTACACGGAGTTTCCAAAGGCATTTAAGAAGTGTCAGGACGGAGTTATATCCCATGAAATCAAATCACTAGGCATACCGTTCAGGTTAGGAAAATTGACATTGAATTTTCTAGCAAATACAACACACAGAGTAGTGAAAAACTCATGAAAATCTAATCTTAGCAATGTAAAAAATATTTGTACCCTAGGATACCGTCCTGGCACCTCTACCATTTCTCGTCCTAATAGAAGACAGACGAATGTACAATCAGCAGCCACAGCGCCGTTCACGCCAGGAGAGACATCAGAGCTGGAAATGTACAAGGATCGCTTACTGCCCACATAGAATCAATAAAGCCTTAAAACTACTGGAAACACCTAAAATTAATAAAAATGTTCTCTTTAAAACGAAAAGAGAGATACCTGATGATATAAACCCGGAGTATATTTGAGGGTTTCTGACCAAATCCACACAATGTCATCTCGTTTCATCTCTTTGTCCCGTCCCTGTCCCTCCTCTCTTATATGTATTAGCTCCCTCACCTTCGTGTGTTAGTGTGACTTGTTAATGGTCCAAGTCGGACCGAAACATCGTCGTAAGCTTCTCTGTCCTATGTGCGGGTTATTTGTGTATTGTTTCAGTCACGGTATTGTGCCTTTTTTGTTCTTTTGGAGTGAGAGATTTTGCGAAAATGTAAAATAAACCCAGTCAGAAGTAAAGGCGCTATATCCGTGGTCCAAGTCAATGTCCGTGGTCCAATATCCGTGGTCTATATCAATATCCTAGGCCCAATTATCCATGGTCTATATCAATATCCGTGGCCCAATATCCGTGGTCCAAGACTATTCACCCTGCTATCATCGGATGTCAGAAATATTGCAAGAAACAAATGGAAGCTGGATCACTACATCCGGCTGGATCACTACATCCGGCTGGATCACTACATCCGGCTGGATCACTACATCCGGCTGGATCACTACATCCGGCTGGATCACTACATCCGGCTGGATCACTACATCCGGCTGGATCACCACATCCGGCTGGATCGCTACATCCGGCTGGATCACTACATCCGGCTGGATCACTACATCCGACTGGATCACTACATCCGACTGGATCACTACATCCGGCAAGGGCCCAGTCAACCAGGCTGTGATAGGTCTAAGTGCCAGCGGGCAAGTTATAGCAACAGAGTCTTTTCTAAGCAAGCAATTAACAGAGAAGTTTGGTCCCAGACCGCGATGTAATTATATAAAATTTCTTGAAAGCTGCCACAGGTGTATATTACAGGTAACAAGGAGAGTGAAAGTGTGAGTGAAGGTGAGTGTGAAAGCGAGAGAGAGAGTGAGAGTGAGAGTGCGAGAGAGAGAGAGGGACCTCCCCTACTCACAAAGAAGTAATGGCTGATCTAAACAGCCCCTGACTTTTTTGATGGTTTAACTGTGTGTGTGTGTACTCACCTATTTACTCACCTATTTGTGGTTGCAGGGGTCGAGTCCTAGCTCCTGGCCCCGCCTCTTCACCGGTTGCTACTAGGCCCTCTCTCTCCCCGCTCCATGAGCTTTATCAAACCTCGTCTTAAAACTGTGTATGGTTCCTGCCTCCACTACGTCATTTTCTAGGCTATTCCACGGCCTTACAACTCTATGACTGAAGAAATGCTTCCTACTATCTCTCTGACTCATTTGTGTCTTCAACTTCCAATTGTGGCCTCTTGTTTCTGTGTCCCCTCCCTGGAACATCCTGTCTTTGTCCACCTTGTCTATTCCACGCAGTATTTTATATGTCGTTATCATGTCTCCCCTGACCCTCCTGTCCTCCAGTGTCGTCAGGCCGATTTCCCTTAATCTTTCTTCATAGGACATTCCCCTTAGCTCTGGAACTAACCTCGTCGCAAACCTTTGTACTTTCTCTAGTTTCTTGACGTGCTTTATCAAGTGCGGGTTCCAAACAGGTGCTGAATACTCCAGTATGGGCCTGACATACACGGTGTACAGTGTCTTGAATGATTCCTTACTAAGGTATCGGAATGCTGTTCTCAGGTTTGCCAGGCGCCCATATGCTGCAGCAGTTATCTGATTGATGTGTGCTTCCGGAGACATGCTCGGTGTTATACTCACCCCAAGATCTTTCTCCTTGAGTGAGGTTTGCAGTCTTTGGCCACCTAGCCTATACTCTGTCTGTGGTCTTCTGTGCCCTTCCCCTATCTTCATGACTTTGCATTTGGCAGGATTAAATTCGAGAAGCCATTTGCTGGACCAGGTGTCCAGTCTGTCCAGGTCTCTTTGAAGTCCTGCCTGGTCCTCATCAGATTTAATTCTCCTCATTAACTTCACATCATCTGCAAACAGGGACACTTCTGAGTCTAACCCTTCCGTCATGTCGTTCACATATACCAAAAATAGCACTGGTCCTAGGACCGACCCCTGTGGGACCCCGCTCGTCACAGGTGCCCACTGTGATACATCATTACGTACTATGACTCGTTGTTGCCTCCCTGTCAGGTATTCTCTGATCCATTGCAGTGCCCTTCCTGTTATATGCGCCTGATGCTCTAGCTTCTGCACTAATCTCTTGTGAGGAACTGTGTCAAAGGCCTTCTTGCAGTCCAAGAAGATGCAATCAACCCACCCCTCTCTCTCTTGTCTTACTTCTATTATTTTATCATAAAACTCCAGAAGGTTTGTGACACAGGATTTGCCTTCCGTGAATCCGTGCTGGTTGGCATTTATACTCCTGTTCCGTTCCAGGTGCTCCACCACTCTCCTCCTGATAATCTTCTCCATAATTTTGCATACTATACACGTCAATGACACAGGTCTATAGTTTAGTGCCTCTTTTCTGTCTCCTTTTTTAAAAATGGGAACTACATTTGCCGTCTTCCATACCTCAGGTAGTTGCCCAGTTTCCAGGGATGTGTTGAAGATTGTGGTAAGTGGCACGCACAACATATCTGCTCCCTCTCTAAGGACCCACAGGGAGATGTTGTCCGGTCCCATTGCCTTTGAGGTATCGATGTCCCTTAGCAGTTTCTTCACCTCCTCCTCATCTGTATGTATGTCGTCCAACACTTGTTGGTGTATTCCTTGCTGGTGTCCCCATCTGGTCTGTCCCCCCAGAGTCCTTCCTGTCTCTACTGTAAATACTTCCTTAAATCTCGTGTTGAGCTCCTCACATACCTCTTGATCGTTTCTTGTGAGTTCTCCACCTTCTTTCCTCAGCCTTATCACCTGGTCCTTGACTGTTGTCTTCCTCCTAATGTGGCTATACAGCAGTTTCGGGTCAGATTTGACTTTCGATGCTATGTCGTTTTCATACTGTCGCTGGGCCTCCCTCCTTATCTGTGCATACTCGTTTCTGGCTCTTCTGCTAATCTCCTTGTTTTCCTGGGTCCTATGCCTCCTGTACCATTTCCATTCTCTGTTGCACTTAGTTTTTGCCTCCCTACACCTTCGGGTAAACCAAGGACTCGTTTTGGTCTTCCTATTATTTCTGTTTCCCTTGGGAACAAAACTTTCCTCTGCCTCCTTGCACTTTGTTGCCACATATTCCATCATCTCGTTTACCGATTTTCCTACCATTTCTCTGTCCCACTGAACCTCCTGCAGGAAGTTTCTCATACCTGTGTAGTCCCCCCTTTTATAGTTTGGCCTGTCCCCTTCAGTTCCTGTTACCTTCTCCACTTGTAACTCTACTATATAGTCAAAACTCAGAACCACATGATCGCTAGCTCCAAGGGGACTCTCGTAAGTGATGTCCTCAATGTCTGAACTGCTCAGGGTAAACACAAGATCCAGTCTTGCTGGCTCATCCTCCCCTCTCTCTCTGGTTGTGTCCCTGACATGTTGATGCATGAGGTTTTCAAGTACCACATCCATCATCTTGGCTCTCCATGTTTCGGGACCCCCATGTGGCTCCAGGTTTTCCCAGTCGATCTCCCTGTGGTTGAAATCGCCCATTACCAGTAACTTTGTGTGTGTGTGTGTGTGTGTGTGTGTGTGCGTGTGTGTGTGTGTATGTGTGTGTGTGTGTATGTGTGTGTGTGTGTGTGTGTGTATGTGTGTGTGTGCGTGTGTGTGTTTACTTTTTTTAGACTAACTCTTATGTTAGAGGCGGCGGTGGCGGAGGAGGAGAAGAAGGAAGACAAGGAGGAGGAAGAAGAGGAGAAGGAGTGAGAAAGAAGAGGTGGAATAGGAAAAAGAGTTGGAGGAGGAAGAAGAGGTAGAAGAGGAGGAGGAGGAGAAGAATAAGGAAGAAAAAGATGGAGGTATCAGGGACATTATCATCGCTGGCTACATCACTACAGAAATCTGGGACACCACCAGTGTGCCGCTTACCAGCAGCACATCTGATGTGATAAGCATTTTACACACAGAGGCACACGATGGGTCCAGGAACTGGACTTCAACATTGCGTACGTTAATATTACTATTATTTCAAGAAACCGGCCATATCCCACCGAGGCAGGGTAACCTAAGAAGAAAAACAAAAGTTTTCTTTTTTAAATTTAGTAATGTATACAGGAGAAGGGGGTTACTAGCCCCCCACCAAAAAAACACATGTTTTTCAAATGTGCTTGTTCACCTGTTTTTACAAAGGTGTTTGCACACGTATTTTTTCACAAGGGTGTTTTTGAAGTGTTTGCTCGCGTATTTATTAGCGTGTTTTTCAAATGTGTTTATTCACGTGTTTTTACAAAGGTGTTTACTCACGTGTTTTTACAAAGGTGTTTACTCACTTGTTTTTTCACAAGAGTGTTTTTGAAGTGTTTCCTCGCGTGTTTATTAGAGTGTTTTTCAAGAGTGTTTTTCAAATTGTTTATTCACGTGTTTTTTATAAAGGTGTTTACTCACATGTTTTTTTCAAAGGTGTTTGTTCGTGTGTCTTTTTAAATAACGCAATTTACAAACACGTGTTATTTTTTTACAAAGTTTAAGAATTCCTGTTAATATATAATCAATATAATCGAATATTTGTAATGTTTCCCAATCTTAATTGAAACATGAAAATTATATCGTACATTGCAGAATTAATCATCGTAAGTGCGGCAATACACAAGTAACCTGCACGTTTCTGTCCATCTCGGGCCGAAACGTCGTCATAAACTTCTCCAATGTGCGGGTTATTGTGCATTGTTCCAGTTACGGTATCGTGCATTTAAGTTCCTTCTACATGAAGTGCGGAACATGCGGCCCTATGGCCGCATGCGGCCATAGGGCCGCATGCGGCCCACACTGCTTCATCTCTCCTGTCACTTAAGTGCGAGTCTCTAACCTCGGGCATCTACCCAAGTGTCATCAAGACTTTTTCAAGGATGATCGACTAATCACCTTCAACTATTTTCCACTTTTGTGGCCAAGCGTTTCCTCATTAAAATATCCTGATAAGATAAGATAAGATAAGATTTCGTTCGGATTTTTAACCCCGGAGGGTTAGCCACCCAGGATAACCCAAGAAAGTCAGTGCGTCATCGAGGACTGTCTAACTTATTTCCATTGGTGTCCTTAATCTTGTCCCCCAGGATGCGACCCACACCAGTCGACTAACACCCAGGTACTTATTTGCTGCTAGGTGAACAGGACAACAGGTGTAAGGAAACGTGTCGGAATGTTTCCACCCGCCGGGAATCGAACCCGGGCCCTCCGTGTGTGAAGCGGGAGCTTTAGCCACCAGGCCACCGGGCCACATGATACTGCATTTGTGCCTTAGTTTACATTTGTCGTTATTTCTATATCATATTTTACCCACCGTCTGGAAGACAACGATGAAGGCCGAGGGACTGACGACCTCAGACTACTGCTTCATGCCTTCAGCGGTCCCCAAAGAACGCTTTACCTGAAGGTTCGTGGAACAGTTGACAAGTACTGAATTGTTTTGATGAATTTTATATAAGGCATTTTGGAAACTGGTTTCCATACAGTAACAACGGAAAGCCTCTTCTAACTGTCCTCAAAATTTAAACACACTTAGTAGAAAGATGGTGTTGTTAATGGAGTGTTGGCACCATTTTACTAGTTTTCAAGGGAAAGTTTCCCCTCTAGTGGCTTCGTCAGTACTAATACAGAGTAAACTAAAACAAGGATATTATATAATGGGCAATGCAGGTGACTAGTAAGAAGGATAAGGTAAGGCAGAAAGTTAGTTGGACAGAAACTTGGTGAATAACGACAAATGAGAACCTTCGACCAGCGTAGGAATATAACTAACTGCACATTAATACCGTGTGGATGTGACTATAAGAATATGGGAGAAACTGCTAAATCATTAAATATAAGAGCTGGTGAGCACAGAGACGCCTGCAGACGGGACGACTGCAACAACACCAGTGTACAGCACCGAGGTAAATGTGGACGCTTAACGAACTTGAATGAGACACGACTAGTCATCCGTGAAAACGACCGACAGAGATGGTATTTGTTGTTGGCTGCCTTAATTGCCACATCCGACACAATCCCCTAAAGGTCTGGGAGCTTCGGTGTTTCCCAACTTTTAGCTGAAAGATCATTATCGACATCAGGATCCGCCGCCATGCGAATGAACATTGAAGTTGGGGAAGCTGTTGCACGAGACATACTGACAGATGCCTTGCAGCTCCTGTTCCTACCTAACCTAAGTCAATTATTTGTTCAACCTATTTTCTTAGCGTCACCTCACCTTTGCTTCTAGTCACCTGCATTGTCCACTATACAATACCTTATTTTAGCTTACACTGTAGGACTGATGAAGTCACTTATCGTAAACATGCTCAACTGAACACGAGTGGGAAGAATTAGACACAAGTATCCTTTTTCCACATTATTTGTGTTGTATGTCGAGATGACGAATTAGAAACATCTACAACATCTACTGTATTTATTATTCTACAGTCTTCAGATTGTGTCTATGTATTAATAAAGCCACTGGAGGGCGAAACGTCTACAAAATGAAGATACCTAGATGTTGAACATGTGTCTAATTCATCATTAACTGTGTTGCTTGTTCTAGCAACATGTGATCCTGTAGACAGCCTGGTAGACTTCTGGCTGTCTCTCCGATATATATCTGGTCACAAGCACCAGGCTGAATTCCGAGTACTCCTGTATCCTGAGGCCCAGTATACAGCGTCGAGGTCCTTGTGAAGTCTCGTATGGTCTTGGTAGTGACTACCATAATGTCAGGGCCGAGTTTCTGAGGAATGGGGACACAGTATCTACGACGGTACCTGAGGGTGATTTGTATCTTCTTGTTTTATTTTTCCAGCTCCTTGGGTGGAAGTTTATCTTTCCAGGCTTATGTGTGCAGAGTAAAATTATGTGTTAAAGAAAATGAAGGCATGTGAAGGCATTCTTGATGTAGTTAAGAATTTCAGTTACTTAACTAACCAAGAGTGGGAGGTAGTATGTAGATAAAGATACATATGCACGTTTCGCCAGCTGTGGCGAAATGTTTCCTTAGTGAATGTCTTGAACTGTGCATGTGTCTTTATCTACATAAATGGGCCAGTACGCCTCCTGCAGTGAGACTTCCACGTTTGAATAGTTTTACACCCAAGCACGTGACACCTGAACAGGTGACGCCACATGCCCTCTGGGCTATTTAGGCCATTGTTTCTCATGTCTGCTATGTACATGAAAAAGACCAATGTTGGGTGAAACCTTGCATAAGTAAATATGTTCACTGCAGTTGTGACTCTGTTGCCTGTTGCAGATATGTTTGTGAGAAACGTTTTAGAGGCGTTTATTGTGAGAAGTTTGTTGTAATTGTGTCGGTGTTTACTTGCACTCAGATCAGCTGATGTTAACCTTCACTACACATTAATGGTGTCCCGTAGCTCGGTTGCTAGGGCACTCAGCTTACACACACTGAGGTTCAGGGATCGATCCCCGGTACGGGTAGAAACATTAGGACGTATTTTCTTAAGGCACCTGCTGTCCATGTTTACCTATCAGTAAAATAGGTACCTGGGTGTTAGTGGACTGGTGTGGGTCGCATCCTGGGACAAAATTGACCTAATTTGCCCGAAATGCTTTGCACAACAAGGGGCTTTCTGTATAGTATATGTCACTGATGTCAGCTATGGTCTGTATACCTTGTACATGTACTGGTAGAAAAAAAGATTATTATTATTATTATTATTATTATTATTATTAGTAGTAGTAGTAGTAGTAGTAGTAGTAGTAGTAGTAGTAGTAGTAGTAGTAGTAGTAGTAGTAGTAGTAGTAGTAGTAGTAGTAGTATTCCCCTCCCTCCCCCCATAAGCCCTACTCCCTCACCCTTTCTACTATATCAGCCCTCCATCATACTACCCTCCCTTCCTCCCTCCCTCCTGCACTAACCCTCCACTCTCCCTCCTTCCTTATATTCTTTCCACATGAGAACTCTCTCCCACATCAGGACTGAACTCTCCCTCCATTCCTCCAACCCCAGCCCTCAACTCTCCCTCCCTCCATCCATTACAAACCAGCCCTCAGCCCTCCCTCCCTCCTACTATTACTAGAACTCAGCCCTCTCTCCCTCCATCCATCCCTCTCACTCCAGCCATCAGTTCACCCTCCCTCCCACACCAGCGTTCAACCTTCCCTCCCTCCCTCCTTCCCTCCCTGCACCCTCCCTCCACATGGCCTCCCCTGAGATCACTACCAAGCCATCTTAACACTAGAGCCAATTTGTTGGCCTCTTCCTTCTTTACTCCCTGCTTCATTCCGGTTTCTTTTCTCCTTTTAATTGTGTTCTTATTTGATACTCGATCCTTGTATTGTTCCTGAGTTAGTGAATGGCACTTGTCTCCCTTTCTGCTTCCCTTCTCTCATTCACTCCACCTCCTTCACTCCCCCTCCTTCACTCCCCTCCTTCACTCGCTTTCTCTCCTTCCCCTCCTTTGTCCTTTTACCCATCCCCCCCCCTTTCCTTTTCCTCTCGCTCTCCCTCCACTTGTTTCTCCCCATCTTTCCCACAGTTCGCTCTTCAGTCCTACACTATGTCTCTCTTCGTACTCCCAGCGTCTTTCCTCTCATCTCCTACTCACAGTTTTAACGTTCAGACGAGTTGAGAGAAACGTTAAAATCAGTTGCCTCTTTAACTTCATCGAGTTATTGTGGGGAAATATGTGATAATCTTGGTTATAGAAAGTACATCAGCGACTGCAGAAGCTTCGTATTTTATTTGTTAGAGATACGACAATATCTGAGACGAAAGTCCTTCATGTTGCTCAAGACACATGTACAACAGTTGGGTATCTTTATTGGTGAAACGTTTCGTCTACACAGTAGGCTTCGTTAGTCAAATACGGAGGCAGCAGGTGTAGTAGTGAAGTGAAAAGGATGTAGTCAGTCCATCAACGTTGGAGATATGAGGTGGTCAGTCATTCAACCTGAAGAAGAGCTCAGCTCATGGAGTTCAACTCTTCTCCAACTCTCCAATTCTTCTCTCAACTCTTCATCAGCATAGGTTGATGATCCACTCAGTGAGGTTTTTGATAAATATGACCAAGACCTTTCACTGGCTTACCAGTCCACCTCGTTAGTACCTTTATTGATTCCACAAAATGCGCTAAACTAATATTGGTCATGAACTACTGCAGGATGGAGGGAGCTATCGACAAGAGGAAGTAGTTGAAAGGGCACATTAATGCGCTGGCATGGAAAATCAAAGTCGGTGTAACACATCAGTTTCAGTCAAGAGGCTGTATAGAGTGTCTTTACTGAAGACAGGGCTAAATGATGGCTTCGAGGAGCTGGAAGAAAAAGAAACCGGTAATGGTTTCTGAGTGCTCTTTGATAAATGGTACAGTTATTCAAAAGGTATATGAATAAAACACACGTGCAATACTTGGGAGTAAATTTATTAGTGGGACGTTTCATCAGCATCAGAAAGGAGGAACACTGCAGAAGGCTTACTGGGCCATACTAGGCAGATGTTTCCCCAAACCCAGACCCACTAACAAAAATTTTTGGCCGACCCATTTCTCGATGCTACCGGAGGAATAAGCCTTGACAACCCTGTTAACTGGTGTTGAAGTCTCACTGAAATCCAGTGGTTTTATCAGTCCAATAATAATAATAATAATAATAATAATAATAATAATAATAATAATAATAATAATAATAATAATAATAATAATAATAATAATATCTTTATTTACTACAAGTACATGTACAAGGTATACAGTCCTAGCTGACATCAGTGACATACTACTATATAGAAAGCCCCTTGTTATGCTCCGCAAGTCGGGCAAATTAGGTCAGTGTCCCGGGATGCGACCCACACCAGTCGACTAACACCCAGGTACCCATTTTACTGATGGGGAACATAGACAACAGGTGGAAAGAAACACGTTCAATGTTTCTACTCTGGCTGGGAATCGAACCCAGGCCCTCACCGTGTGAAGCGAGAGCGTTAACCACCAGGCCACCAGAGCCCATAGAATAATCTTGCACACTGTACAAGACATGAAGTATTATTCAAGGTGATCAGCCCCTCTGCCAAAGTGAATCTGATGGAAATGATGGAAGATGTCCAGGATTAATTTTAGGTGATCATTCCCTCAGCCAAAGAAGTTGGTGTTCCATCCAAGAGTCTTGATGAATCTTGAAAGTTTAGACACATGTGCAACATCTGGATATCTTTATTGTAGACGTTTCGCCATCCAGTGGCTTTATCAATACAGATTCTAGGACATAATTAGAAGACAGTAGAACTATATACAAAAGATGAGGTAATCAGTTCCTCAGCCTTGGAGTTAGTGTTCACAGCATCGTGGTGGAGGAGAATCTGGAGCAAAGGTAAGGAGACGAGCGGTTATATAGGCGTCAGTGGATAGGGACGTGTAGCAGACGAGGGCATAGTCACTGGTAGGCGGGATTCCCCAGTGGAAGTAGGTCCTTCCCAAAGGGATGGGTTAGTTGTAGCAGCCGTGAAGGTCTTGTAGATGTCCTCAGAACCAAGATTCCATGATGTTGCAGTGTCTGACAAGTTGTAGAAGAAAGGTATAAAATACCGACAATATGAAAGTTTAGACACATGCGTCTAAACTTTCATATTGTCGGTATTTCATACCTTTCTTGTGTAACTTAATGAATCTTGTTTTGGTAGAAGACCATAAGTGTATCTAATGCGACATTTTACTGTGGCAACGTTTCACTCTCCAGGAGCTTCGCCAAGCCGTTGATGACTCTTAAGAACATGCACTTTGAAGGTGACTGATAAAGACGTTTCACCAATCAATGGCTTTATCAATCCAGAACAGAAAATAATACTGGAGACGGTAAAAGACAGAGGTGATCAGTCCCTCATCCTGGATGAATCTGTGGGAGACAGTGGAAGGCTTCCCCAACAGATATCTCCATTACATAAGATGTAATAGTAGGTTTTCCAACTCTTATCATTATTATTATTATTACTATTATTATTATTATTAATTATTATTATTATTATTATTATTATTATTATTATTATTATTATTATTATTATTATTATTATTATTATTATTTTATTGGAAAATAAATGACATCTATACGAATCATAAGTAACTACCTCATATAAGAGAAAGGATCACCACACAGTAGTAATTGCTAGGTACTCAGTGCTACTATGTCCAAAAAGTCAAGTCCAGGGAAGCCGAGTCCAGTGCATTACCAGCCTGATGCTGCGATTCATGATACCACTAGGCTGTTATACTTCACACGCTGCGATACCTGTGCGCCGCGATACTTGGTCTCTACGATAAGTGACATCCTATGGTAAATGAATGTTATGATAAATTATTCTCTGCGGTACCTGTGATGCGCTACGATATCCGAAATTCTACGATACCTGTCTTATATTTTCCTTGTCCAGTTCTATAGTCTAATGTTCCGGCCTCTGTTCCCGAGATCCTGTTATGTATATATCGACTGTCCAGTCCTTAGTACATTCTTAAGTTCTGGTTCTGTATTCTAAAGGTTCCCTCATATATTCCCACTGTTCTGTCAAACACTCCTGCAGTCTAGTCCTGTATTCCCAGGGTCTTAAAATCTTTTCCAATGGTCCTATAAACATGACGTGTATCCCTGCCATCTTCGGTATCCATCTGTCTTTATCTCACACTCTGGAAGTACTTAGGTCTCGCTTATTCAGGTCTAGGCAGTGTTAATATTCTCCTGATTATAATCACTATCTCCTGACTTTGTTTAAACATGATTACTGTCTCTTTCAACTCGGTAAGATCTGTTATCATTCTTTATGTCACCTGATTAATCTTTATAGACTCACTGAAACGACCAGTTCAAAGTTGAGTGTAATTTTAATGTGTTTCATATTATTAAAGGTATTTCTCGTTTTGGTTTGATCGCCTAACGAATTCTCTGTCGCCTGGCGCACTGTACCTGTTGTAGTTACCCAAGTACCCTTACGATGTACCGTAGGAGCGTCTCTCTCTCTCCCTGGTTCGTCCCGACGCAGGAGAGGATAGTCCCCCACACGTCCGATGTCGCGCGACGGATCATTCAAGGCACCTGGCACGTTTTTCGTGTGCATTTCTTTTTTATCTAACAAAAATTTTATTTTCTCCAGTCACGGTGCCAGTTAGCTGACGGGTGTGTGGCAGCTACAATGTTGCCTGTCACGGGTCTCCTGCGCAGCCATTGTGCTCGCCGTCTCCCCTAGCTGCTGCTGCCCCAGCTAATATTGCACACATAACCTTACTTTATGGGAGCTACGCTTATTGCTACTTTATTGCCAATACTCCTCCACGTCTCCTGTGCTGTGGAAACCTCCAGTCCTGGAGGCCAGACTGCTGTACCTCCAGGAATGGAGATTACATTACTGTACCTCCTGTCATGGAAGTTAAGCTGCTGTACTTCATAGAGGCCAGGCTACTGTACTTCTAGTAATAGAGGCCATGCTGGTGCACCTCCAGTTATGGAGGCCATGCTGCTGCACCTCCAGTTATGGAGGCCATGCTGGTGCACCTCCAGTTATGGAGGTCATGCTGCTGCACCTCCAGTTATGGAGGCCATGCTGGTGCACCTCCAGTTATGGAGGTCATGCTGGTGCACCTCCAGTTATGGAGGTCATGCTGCTGCACCTCCAGTTATGGAGGTCATGCTGCTGCACCTCCAGTTATGGAGGTCATGCTGGTGCACCTCCAGTTATGGAGGTCATGCTGGTGCACCTCCAGTTATGGAGGCCATGCTGCTGCACCTCCAGTTATGGAGGCCACGCTGCTGCACCTCCAGTTATGGAGGCCACGCTGCTGCACCTCCAGTTATGGAGGCCATGCTGCTGCACCTCCAGTTAAGGAGGTCATGCTGCTGCACCTCCAGTTATGGAGGCCATGCTGCTGCACCTCCAGTTATGGAGGCCACGCTGCTGCACCTCCTTACATGGAGGCCCCGTTGCTGTACCTCAAGTCAATGAGGCCACGCTGCTGTACCTCCAGACATGAAGGCCACGCTGCTGTACCTCCAGTCATGGAGGCCACGCTGCTGTACCTCCAGACATGAAGGCCACGCTGCTGTACCTCCAGACATAAAGGCCACGCTGCTGTACCTCTAGTCATGGAGGCCACGCTGCTGTACCTCCAGACATGAAGGCCACGCTGCTGTACCTCCAGACATGAAGGCCACGCTGCTGTACCTCCAGACATGAAGGCCACGCTGCTGTACCTCCAGACATAAAGGCCACGCTGCTGTACCTCCAGACATGAAGGCCACGCTGCTGTACCTCTAGTCATGGAGGCCACGCTGCTGTACCTCCAGACATGAAGGCCACGCTGCTGTACCTCCAGACATAAAGGCCACGCTGCTGTACCTCCAGACATGAAGGCCACGCTGCTGTACCTCCAGACATAAAGGCCACGCTGCTGTACCTCCAGACATAAAGACCACGCTGCTGTACCTCCAGACTTGAAGGCCACGCTGCTGTACCTCCAGACATGAAGGCCACGCTGCTGTACCTCCAGACATGAAGGCCACGCTGCTGTACCTCCAGACATGAAGGCCACGCTGCTGTAAGGCCACGCTGCTGTACCTCTAGTCATGAAGGCCACGCTGCTGTACCTCCAGACATAAAGGCCACGCTGCTGTACCTCCAGACATGAAGGCCACGCTGCTGTACCTCCAGACATAAAGGCCACGCTGCTGTACCTCCAGACATGAAGGCCACGCTGCTGTACCTCCAGACATAAAGGCCACGCTGCTGTACCTCCAGACATAAAGGCCACGCTGCTGTACCTCCAGACATGAAGGCCACGCTGCTGTACCTCCAGACATGAAGGCCACGCTGCTGTACCTCCAGACATGAAGGCCACGCTGCTGTACCTCCAGACATAAAGGCCACGCTGCTGTACCTCCAGACATGAAGGCCACGCTGCTGTACCTCCAGACATAAAGGCCATGCTGCTGTACCTCCAGACATAAAGGCCACGCTGCTGTACCTCCAGACATAAAGGCCACGCTGCTGTACCTCCAGACATGAAGGCCACGCTGCTGTACCTCCAGACATGAAGGCCACGCTGCTGTACCTCCAGACATGAAGGCCACGCTGCTGTACCTCCAGACATGAAGGCCACGCTGCTGTACCTCCAGACATAAAGGCCACGCTGCTGTACCTCCAGACATGAAGGCCACGCTGCTGTACCTCCAGACATAAAGGCCAAGCTGCTGTACCTCCAGACATAAAGGCCACGCTGCTGTACCTCCAGACATAAAGGCCACGCTGCTGTACCTCCAGACATGAAGGCCACGCTGCTGTACCTCCAGACATGAAGGCCACGCTGCTGTACCTCCAGACATAAAGACCACGCTGCTGTACTTCCAGACATAAAGGCCACGCTGCTGTACCTCCAGACATGAAGGCCACGCTGCTGTACCTCCAGAGATGAAGGCCACGCTGCTGTACCTCCAGACATGAAGGCCACGCTGCTGTACCTCCAGTTATGAATGCTCGCATTAATCATGCACGATTCCTTCCAATTCCTATACTTAAATTCACGACAGTGAGAAATTTCATTTTATAATGAGAGGGAACCAAGAACTTCAGCAGAAGTTACCAACTCACAGATGGTGGTGGGAATTGTATACAACGTATAAATTCCTACATAACAGTTTAACTCTTGAGAATTTTAATAACATCGGTCTGCTGGTGTCCGCATAATAAAGGACACTATTTCCAGAAAAAAAAATAGTCTCCTAGGCACTCTGAAGACCTACTTAATGTAAATTATGAAGACATCAAAATACTCCGCCTTTCCCTACAGATGCGACCCATAACAAAAATGGGCAATTATCGTAATTTTTGAATTCACTGAGTACATAAATCCTTCATGACAATCTTAATCATGAATGTGAAATGTTTGACAATAGACTAACCAGAACTAGAGAAGAAAAAAACCTTGGGGGTTATCGTAAAGAACAACCTCACGAGTACCAAGCAATGATTGTCTGCGAAGACCTAACAAAATGCTTGGATTAATAGCCAGAAATTTCGAGCAAAAAATATCAGACACCATGAATAACTAAAGTGCAGTGAACACTTGTTAGTGCTCAGTAATTACCAACATGGAGACAGAAACTCAGATACGTACATATACGTACGTGCCATGTTCATTTAAAGATCTTTTTAAACTCTAAGGTTGAGCTGGATCAAAGCCCCGAGTCTTAATCTTTACTCTAACTAATATCTGAGAGTTTTTCTGTAGCGCAAATTGTTCTGTAATTACCGTCAAGGCGAGGTAAAGGAAGATATAATGAAGGCGATATACATAAAACATTATAACCAGTACGTTCATCAAACCTCCTGAGATAATGACTGTATATAGTTCACTTCGGATACAATGAACTCTGATGCATTCATTTCAGAATATAATTGTCTCCCGATACAAAACATAATTGCAGATACAGTGACCGCATACAATGAATTCTGGACACAATGAATGCCGGATACAATACACTCTGCACATACAATACACAAAACAAGCGATCACTGCGGTCGTTTATAGAGAAAAGAAAAATATTTCCCGGTCGATATGTAACGTGTGCACTATACCCTTGATGTCAGACAATAGCATCCGGGAAAGACTTAAGAAAAGTGGTCGTTGTCTTGATCATAAAAGACTCCGAAGTAATTATACAGACTCGCTTCTTCTCTCTGGTTCGTCTCAGAGGAGTAAATAGCGTACATAGTATCTTCATCCTTGAGACACAACCTGAAGGAAGTGACAGAAGCAGAAGAGGAGTAACTAGCTTGCACAGTGTAGCTCGGGATGAAACCGAGGTACATTCTGTGTGTGAGAGAGCGACAGAGAGAGAGAGAGAGAGAGAGAGAGAGAGAGAGAGAGAGAGAGAGAGAGAGAGAGAGAGAGAGAGAGAGAGAGAGAGAGAGAGAGAGAGAGAGAGAAAGAGAGAGAGAGATTTCATATTCTTACAGATATATCTTCAGAAGAATAAGAAGAGGCAGAAGAAGCACATTTTATGTTACAAATTGAGGTGATACCTAAAGTTAAACTGCAGGAGGCCTACTGGTCCACAACTTCAATAATTAATAGTAAAACTGTTTCCAGTAAAGCAGTAAGTTGCAAATACGTCAAATCTCTGCTGTAAAGTCAAATTATGATATGAAACCAATCACATAGAAAAAAAAGGTATATATGTAATTCAAATTAAACATTTCAGGCCATTAACTCAAAACTGCAAGAATGTAGGAGTAGCGTAGTAGGCTCACTGGCCCACTCCATGAATTTGACTCCAAAATCCACCCCCTCCCTTCCTTTCATTCTTCATACGCATATACATTTGTCTTCCATATGTATGAAGTGTGAAACAAATTGTTTTTTTGACAAAGAATACACTCTGTATTTTTGTGAAAAATATTTTTGCCTTTAAGATTATGAGCAAGAATCTGGGATATAAAACTGTCAAGTTTAAAGATACCAGAACTCAAATTTAAAATATGTTGTGCCTTATGTTTAGTTAGTGATGATTCCTCAATATTTCGTTGACTTGTAGAATTAAAGTGAAGTAATTCTTTGGCATTAGTCCAGGTACACAATGGTCTGTCTCCCTCACATGAACGGACAAAACACTGGATTCTTGTCCAGTGATTATATATACAGTGGACCCTCGAATTTAGTCGTGCGTTTTCTGTATGCAAAACTATTTTTATTATCTATAAAATGTATTTTTGTTAATATTTTTGGGTGTCTGGAATGGTTTAATTGGATTTACATTATTTCCTATGGGAAATATTAAAAAAAATACATTTTATAGATAATAAAAATAGTTTTGCATACAGAAATGGCACGACTAAATTCGAGGGTCAACTGTATATTGTTTAACTCTGTTCTAGTGAAACTTATCAGTTTGTCGTAGATAAAAACTTTAACAACTTTTACAAACCCAAAGTTTCTTTGGAAGAATTTTTAATTAATTTTTGCTTTGCGGGATTGTCATATTTAAAGACAACTTACAGCATTAAAATATTTAGGAGTTTGAGAGAGAGATTGTCAGAGTCTGTGTAAAAAAAAATCTCTCAAGCTTATACTCGGTGTTAAGCTTTGTTTTGTAATGTTTGTTTTAGCATAATGAAAAGGTTTGTAAATAAATATTCGAGGATATTGTAAGTTGGATGTAGTTTATTGAAGTGTACACTCACACACTCACACACTCACACACACTCACACACTCACACACACTCTCATACACTCACACACTCACACACACACTCATACACTCACACACTCACACAAACACACACACACACACAAACACACAAACGACCTAGTAGCGACCAGTGAAGAAGTGGGACCAGGAGCTAGGATTCGACCCCTGCAACCTCAACTAGGTGAGTACACACACACACACACACACACACACACATACGCACACATACACACACATACACACACATACACACACATACACACACATACGCACACACACGCACACACACACTCACGTCATAATGAACGACTGATAAAAAATGAAAAGAAAAATTAATGGGAATCGAACCAATGCCTGGCGTGTGGAAGGCCCTACGCTGTGCCAGTCGGCCAAGCTGGGTTCAGCATAAGAGCTTGACCACCGTCACTCTGTTTGAAAGGTAGTAACACCCTGGACCTGTGTTCGATTCCCGTCTACTCTTCATTTAAAGACAGTCTTTCATTATGACTTTTCTCTGCTTTATCGACTGTGTGACTTTGAAGAGTTTAGAATAAGATGTACAAAGAAAGATATTTTGATGTGGAAGGGGACAGTAGTGTGGTAGACAGTGTCAGATGTTACTACTTGTCAGGGAAACTGACAGCGAACCTCTCCTTTTGCAACCTCCACAGCTGAATGGTGTGGCATGTGACTTGCCACACACAGGGCATCGGTTCGATTTCCCGTCCATTATTCTGTTCATTCAGATATATACACGCATAAGCATGCAATGAGAGGTGTATATCTCTTAGTGTATAAACACTGACAGTCTTAGTCGCTATTTTAGAGATAAAAACTAGTTTTTCCTGGTGTTGCCAAAGTGGTTTGTATTATCTACTTATGTTTTAACGTCATGTAATTGAACCAGGAGGATAGAGAGGATAAAGAGGATGGAGAAGATAGAGAGGATGGAGAAGGTACAGAGGATGGAGAAGATACAGAGGATGGAGAAGATACAGAGGATGGAGAAGATACAGAGGATGGAGAAGATACAGAGGATGGAGAAGATAGAGAGGATGGAGAAGATACAGAGGATGGATCGTAACTATGCCAGAAAATGGCAAGGAAACCTAAATAACTTTTCGGTGATTCCGGGAACATTTATAACTTGACTGACCCTCATAGAGAGACTTCCAACCAGACAACCCACCAGTCAACTCTACAGGCTCGAGCTCTTGGTCTGAGTGTTCTCAAACCCAGGTGCAACCATCGTACAAGTGACCAGGTTAAAACAGTCATAATAAGTGAACCAGATGAAGTCTCATCTGATCTGTGCAATAATCACTATCCACTATCTGTTTTTGCACCGGTGTTGAGGCACCTGATATACACTGGTTATCCGGCACTTGACTTCCCCGTGCCCATAACAACAATTTTCTTGGTTCGTTATATCCCTAAATAGCTCTTACTCCTAACACCAAACTTTTCAAAATCGTGTAAGAGAGAACTGGCATTTTAGGATACTTTTGGGCATCGAACCTGGAACCTGAGGGTACTCACAGATGTTTATTGGATTCTGGCCTCGAGGTATTTTTACATATTCACTAAGCCGTGTAAGGTGTTGGTGTGTGTGTGTGTGTGTGTGTGTGTGTGTGTGTGTGTGTGTACTCATCTATTTTATACTCACCTATTTGTGGTTGCAGGGGTCGATTCATAGCTCCTGGCCCCGCCTCTTCACTGATTGCTACTAGGTCCTCTCTCTCCCTGCTCCATGAGCTTTATCATACCTCGCCTTAAAACTATGTATGGTTCCCGCCTCCACTACTTCACTTTCTAGGCTATTCCACGGCCTGACTACTCTATGACTGAAGAAGTACTTCCTAACATCCCTTTGATTCATCTGAGTCTTCAACTTCCAATTGTGACCTCTTGTTTGTGTGTGTGTGTGTGTGCGTGTGTGTGTGTGTGTGTGTGTGTGTGTGTGTGGATTGCCTTTTTTTTCTGCTATATTCCCACACATAAGAGAAATATTGGTAGGTCATTACCAGTGTGACGGTAGAGTGACGTAGCAGCTCAGTTGAAGCATTCATCAATTACCTAGGATATATATGTCGTGCCGAATAGGTAATTTTCTCTCATACGTTTAAAAATATTTTTTTCGTTTGTGTTAATGTAAAAATAAAAAATCTTGCACCAAAAGAACCTTAGAAAACTTACCTAACCTTGGTACTTGCTGGTGAGCAATGTGAGCTTTCTAAAGTCACCTTTGGGCCAAGTGGAGTTGATTTCTAGCCTGGTAATCAGTGAAAGAAAGATCTTACCAATCTTACTAGTGTCGTTTAATTAATCTTGTTGTTTTAGCTTAGTAAACAGTAGGAAAGACACTCATGTTTAAGTGTTGTTATATTAGGTTAATAGTCAGTGTAGGAAAGACTCTCTATCTTAAATATATAATCAGTGTAGGGATGATTCCCTATCTTAATTTATCTTATTTGTCTAGTAGTCAATGTAGGTAAGATCCTATCTTACAAGTGTTGTAGTAACCTATTAGTCAGTGTAGGAAACACTTATCTCTCGCTCTCATTTCTCTCGGCGAGGGTCCGTGTTCGATTCCCAGCGAAGGTAGAAACATTGGGCATGTTTCTTAACGCCGGTTATCTATTTTCCCCATCAGTAAAATGGGTACCTGGGAGTTAGTTGACTGGTGTGGGTTGCATCCTGGGACAAAACTGACCTAATTTGCCGGAAATGCTCAGCATAACAAGCGGCTTTATATATAGTAGTATGTCACTGATGTCAGCTATGGTCTGTATACCTTGTATATGTTCTTGTAGAAATACTGATATTTTTATATATTATTATTACTGTTTCTTGTGAGGTTATGGGACGATATCTGGTCTTTAATGAATTATATGCTAAGGACATTTTTTTTAAGCAGTTTCCAACCGAGGTAGATTGGTCAAAAAAAAAAAAAGAAACACGTTTACCATCATTCATTCAGTAGCTCTCTTGCCTGGAGTAAGCAAGCTTTACAACTCAATAACCCACCGGACTCCTACAGAATGGAGAAGTGCTGCTGATATGGATGGATATTACCTCACGTCAAGAGGCTCAAGAATGAGTTTCTGGGGCACTTTACATACCAAAAATTGGCATTTCTTCAGTTTAGTGAGAAGTAGAGTTGAGTGAGGAATATCTGGAGGAAACTGAGGAGGGAGATAAGATGAGGAAATGTGAATGGGGCATCTGTTGGCTGCTGTATGTGAGTTTGTTCTCTGTTAGCTGACAGACAGAATGTTACTGACGAGGAAATCTGAAACTCAGGAGGCAGGAGTATCAGGACTCCGGGATCACCCTGCAACAACATGGACTCTTTGGCCTCATATAATATATCGGACTCAGTAGTTACAAGCAAGAGAAAATCCTCTATGGTTATACGTAGAAATGAAAATTCTGTGGTTTCTCTGTAGAAGAGAACCAGCAGATAAAACGAAATAGAAGAACCATTGAAGAGAATTGGCACTAAGCTCTGCTAAATGCTTTTTTGTATTCCCGAAACGGCTATAAAACTTGCAAAAGTTATCAAAACTTCGAAGTTGTGTGAGTGAAGAGGGAACAAAGTTGGTTGACTCAGATATAGTACTTGTGTGTCTGAGAGTGAACTCGTAGACGCTCATCCATGGCACTTTTGTGTCTGGTAGAGGATTCTTAGAAATGATAAATGCGTTGTTGTGTGTCTGAGAGTGGACACATAGAGTCAACAAAGCCTTTGTTGTGTTTTGTGTGTTTGGAAACGATACTAAAGAATTTTATGTATTTCGCACACTGCCAGACATCCCCGTGATCGGGATTGTAAATTGAAACTTATAAAAAAAAATGATCTAACCAATGAGGACCAGAATAAACTTTGGCTACATCTACAGCAAGTTTTGTCGGATAATAGTACTAGTCTGAAAAGTTTAGGATAGGGTCGAGAATAACTTAGAAACACATTTCTCCAGCCATGAAAAGGTATGACATTTAGGCATGGGGTCCTATTATTAAGTGTTAACTCTGTGGATTAGTCTGTTTAGTTCTGGACTTGCAATAACAGGGACACCACATCGGTTCTTAGAACTCATTACACAATCAGTAACTCTCTCATCACTTAAAACAGTAATATATCACAACATTAAAGTATAATGTTATCATTCCACTACGTTACATTTTGATAGAGAATTTTACATGCAATTAACAAAAACAATTACTTATAATTAACTAATATTTCTATACACACCTGGAGTATACCTGGAAAGGGTTCCGGGGGTCAACGCCCCCATACACTTTGTGTCCTGTGAATGACATGTTCTTAACAGATCGAAACGTTGTCCAGATTAAAAATACTTTTTTGCACAATTGTGTTTTCTTAAATATAAATATTGTTTGATATTTGTCATATTATGCAAATATTCTAACATTAATGGCCACGAATCGTATAAATTACAGTCAAAAAATACTATAAAAACATCCTGTACTATAAAACAACATAATATAAAAGGAAAAAACTTAATGTAAATTCCTCTCAGACGCACAACAACGTCTGAAAATTTTCCAACTACAAAAAGGAGAATATTTGTGGAAAAGAGAAAACTTGCTGCGAGGTCTGACCTCCCTCAACAAACCATCGAAACCCCAACAAAATAAACAAATTGTTGAAGCAATCAAACACCATCAAAAGGTTAGAAAAAAAAATCTACTCGTGTGAGAGTGTAAAAAGAGTCTTGGTAAACAGAGATCAAATATGTCGTTTCTTTCATCATTTGTACGCCCTACATGGGACACAATTTGAACAGGTATTTTTTGATATGCATGATCGACTCTACACACACACACACACACACACACACACACACACATACACACACACACACACACACACACACACACACACACACACACACACACACACACACACATATTTTTTTTTTTTTTTCAACAAACCGACCATATCCCACCGAGGCAGGGTGGCCCAAAAAGAAAAACAAAAGTTTCTCTTTTTAAATTTAGTAATTTATACAGGAGAAGGGGTTACTAGCCCCTTGCTCCCGGCATTTTAGTCGCCTCTTACAACACGCATGGCTTACGGAGGAAGAATTCTGTCCCACTTCCCCATGGAGATAAGAGGAAATAAACAAGAACAAGAACTAGTAAGAAAATAGAAGAAAACCCAGAGGGGTGTGTGTATATATACATGCTTGTACATGTATGTGTAGTGTGACCTAAGTGTAAGTAGAAGTAGCAAGACGTACCTGAAACCTTGCATGTTTATGAGACACAAAATGGACACCAGCAATCCTACCATCATGTAAAACAATTACAGGCTTTCGTTTTACATTCACTTGGCAGGACAGTAGTACCTCCCTGGGCGGTTGCTGTCTACCAACCTAATATATAAAATATATATGTATATATATATATATATATATATATATATATATATATATATATATATATATATATATATATATTATATATATATATATATATATATATATATATATATATATATATATATATATATATATGCAAGGAATCCGCAAGAGCAGGCGAAATATACACAAACACTGATCTCTGGCCGAAGGAGACTCGAACCTACGAACCTTGGAACAAGGTATGCAGTGCTTTACCATCCTCACCACACTGGACCAATACCTTGGCGCCCAGCTCACGCTAGACGTTGATCCAAGGCAGCCAGCTTTCAGGCGAGAGGCTTACAGCTTTTCATCTCATCCCCTGCATGCATCGACCAACTAGGGATTTTAACAATGCAAGGAATTCGCAAGAGCAGGCGAAATATATACAAACACTGATCTCTGGCCGATGTAGACTCGAACCTATATCATCAGTGTAACCAGGGATCCCAGGGCAGCTAGTTTTCAGTTCCAGCGACTCAGCGCTGCTATCCAGAGGGGTAATGCCTGCTGTATTTTGGGCACGCGCCCCAGCTCGAAAGAGCTGGATGAGATTTCCGCATTATAATCAGTGACAAAAGGGTAACAATATGTACTAGATATGTGTCTCTCACATCTCATGTCCTGTATATGCCATCTTTATATCAACAATGTATCTCTTAAACCTTATATATATATATATATATATATATATATATATATATATATATATATATATATATATATATATATATATATATATATATATATATATATATATATATATATATATATATATATATATATATATATATATATATATATATATATATATAAATATATATATATATGGATAGACAGAGCATCGGGTTACATAAGGTTACTGACGTTAGACTGGCTGGGTGAGGGATGGTGATGAGGGTATCAAATATCGTCTCGTGCTGCACAGCTGGTGTTGCTGTTCCAGCCAGCCTCTCAAACATCAGCACCACCACTGAACGGGTCATCATGTGACTAAAAACCCACCTCAGGTGACCCTTAACACCTACCTCAGGTGACCATTAACCCTTCCCCTTTTCTTCTTGTTTTACACTACTAAAAAGCTCAAACTTTACTCTCACATTCAATCTAATATCACAGACATTGTTTATTCCTATATTCTGGTTAGCATTACATTGTTACCATATAATATACTTCTGGACACGACGAGTATTACAAGAGAGAGAAGTATAGCAGAGGGACGGAGGGAGGGGCGTGAGGTTGATTCCACAGGAAACCTCATAAACGATAAAGATATCGGTGTTAAGGGCAACACTGCTGGTAACTGGTGTCATCGCATCTTCAAACACCTGCTCAAATGATCGTGTCTAGAAAGTACAATGATTGAGGTACTTTATTTCCCACCGTCGTTGTCTGTTGGTGAGCCATTGCTGCTAAGATGTTCTAGATTCTTTGCTGCCTAAGGCTCGCCTCTTAACACACACATACACACACACACACACACACACACACACACACACACACACACACACACACACACACACACACACACACACACACACACACACACACACACACACACAAGGGTGAACTACATATTCCTGGAGTGTAAGAACACATTTTTCACTCTAGCACATCAAACATTGATCCACAAACTAGAAGAGCAGAAAAAAACACAATGGCTCGCAGAACACCTAAGAAAAATGAGTTAGAGAGTAATGGGCAGAGATTACAAGCAGGATACCACAAACATTTGTACCCGGACAAACTGGAACAATCTCCAGCATTAACATGTGACTCTCGACAAGTGTTTAGTACAATTACAAGTGTGTTCACTACATCGACAAGTGTTTAGTACAATTACAAGTGTGTTCACTACATCGACAAGTGTTTAGTACAATTACAAGTGTGTTCATTACATCAACAAGTGTTTAGTACAATTACAAGTGTGTTCATTACATCAACAAGTGTTTAGTACAATTACAAGTGTGTTCATTACATCAACAAGTGTTTAGTACAATTTAAGTTTGCACTACGCAGGGCCCACTGTACCAGCCTCTGACATTGTACCAGCTGCCTCACTCTACTAACTGCCTCACTGTACCAACTGTCTCACACTACCAGCTATCTCACTGTAACAGCTGTCTCACACTACCAACTGTCACACTGTACCAGCTGTCTCACTGTACCAACTGTCTCACACTATCAGCTATCTCACTGTAACAGCTATCACATACTACCAGCTGTCTCACAATACCAGCTGTCTCACACTACCAGTTGTCTCACTTTACCAACTCTCTCAAACTACCAGCTATCTCACTGTACCAGCTGTCTCACAATACCAGCTGTCTCACACTACCAGCTGTCTCACTCTACCAGCTGTCTCACTGTACCAACTGTCTCACACTACCAGCTATCTCACTGTACCAGCTGTCTCACACTACCAACTGTCTCACTGTACCAGCTGTCTCACTGTACCAACTGTCTGACACTACCAGCTGTCTCACTGTACCAGCTGTCTCACTGTACCAACTGTCTCACACTACTAGCTATCTCACTGTACCAGCTATCTCACACTACCAACTGTCTCACTGTACCAGCTGTCTCACACTACCAGCTGTCTCACTGTACCAGCTGTCTCACACTACCAGCTGTCTCACTGTACCAGCTGTCTCACACTACCAGCTGTTTCACTGTACCAGCTGTCTCACACTACCAGCTGTCTCACTGTACCAGCTGTCTCACACTACCAGCTGTCTCACTCTACCAGCTGTCTCACACTACCAGCTGTCTCACTGTACCAGCTGTCTCACACTACCAGCTGTATCACTGTACCAGCTGTCTCACACTACCAGCTGTCTCACTCTACCAGCTGTCTCACACTACCAGCTGTCTCACACTACCAGCTGTCTCACACTACCAGCTGATGAAGTGTATTATGGTAATGAGATGGACCTGTTAGTTTTAGCTGGAAGATTCTCGTCATTCTTGTCTTACTGCTCTTTATCATCTCTTTCTTCTTCTTCCTCCTAACTGCTCTCTTCCTTCCTTATCTCCTTATCTCCCTACTTTCCAACTTCCTCCTCTCCATCATTAGTCTTTTCATTACTCTGTCTCCTTCTTTCCACTTCCTCCTGGCCCTAACTTCCTGGTCTCAGTCTCTCTCCTCTCTCTCTCTCTCTCTCTGTCTCCTTCTTTCCACTTCTCTCTCTCTCCCTATCTATCTCTTCCTGGTCTCAGTCTCTCTCCTCTCTCTCTCTCTCTCTCTCAAAAAGAAGTAGGAGAATGTCATACTTTCTCCCACTCTCCTTTCCCTTCTCTCTCCCTTCCTCCTCTATCTCCACATCCTCCCTCCTCTCCTTCCTTCTCATACCTCTTCCACAAGATATACAAACGCTTCACCTTCCCTCCCTGTTCCTACATAAAGGGTGGGAAGAAGGAAGGACACTAACTGGGTAACAAGGGAAGGGTCTAATAAGAGAGTGCAAGCTAATACTGCTGCAGGTATATGAAATCTGCTAATGTTTACATGTATTAACTTCAAAGTGAGGTACAGAGGTTATGTATTGGTGTTATTTACGTATTATGTATTGGTGTTATTTACGTATTATGTATTGGTGTTATTTACGTATTATGTATTCGGGTTATTTAGAGGTGTTATACATTGGCGTTATATTATTATTATTATTATTATTATTATTATTATTATTATTATTATTATTATTATTATTATTATTATTATTATTATTATTATTATTATTATTATTATTATTATTATTAATTTGTTTATGTGATATATTTTATATTTTCAGGTGAGTGTAGTTGAATGAGACATCGTGAGGACAGAGTGAAGGTACCTCACTCTAAGTACCTCCACCTTAACCTACCAGGTCACCAGTACTGTCACCATGAGCAGGTCAGTGTGTAACTACAGGGAGAGAGAGAGAGAGAGAGATGGGAGCTGAGTAATAGGGATAAGCTAGCAAGAGAGAGACGGGAGGATGAACCAGCAAGACTGGACCTTTTGTTCACCCTGAGCAGTTCAGACATTGAGGACATCACATATGAGAGGCCCCTTGAAGCTAGTGATCATATGGTTCTGTGTTTTGAATACATAGTAGACCTACAAGTAGAGAGGGTAACAGGAGTTGGATGGGAAAAGCCAAACTATAAAAAGGGGGACTGCACAGGTATGATGAACTTCCTGCACGAGGTTCAGTGGGGCAGAGAATTGGCAGGAAAGTAAGTAAATGAAATGATGGAATATGTAACAACAAAATGCAAGGAGGCAGAGGAAAGGCTTGTTCCCATGGGCAATAGAAATAATGGGAAGACCAAAGTGAGTCCTTGGTTTACCCGAAGGTGTACGGAGGCAAAAATTAAGTGCAACAGAGAATGGAAAAGATACAGGAGTAAAAGGACCCAGGAAAATAGAGAGACTAGTCGAAGAGCCAGAAACGAGTATGCACAGATAAGGAGAGAGGCCCAGCGACAGTACGAAAACGACATATCATCGAAAGCCAAGTCTGACCCAAAACTGCTGTATAGCCACATTAGCAGAAAGACAACAGTCAAAGACCAGGTGATCAGGCTGAGGAAAGAAGGTGGGAAACTCACCAGAAGCGATCAAGAGGCATGTGAGTAGCTCAACAAGAGTTTTAAGGAAGTATTTACAGTGGAGACAGGAAGTCCTCTGGGTGGATAGAACTGAGGGGGACATCAACAAGGAATATACCAACAAGTGTTAGATGACAAGTGAGGAGGAGGTGAAGAAGCTGCTAAGGGACCTTGATACCTCAAAGGCAAGGGATCAGGCAACATCTCCCAGTGGGTTCTTAGAGAGGGAGCAGAAATGCTGTGTTAGCCACTCACCACAATCTTCAACACATCCCGTGAAACTGGGCAACTACCTGAAGTACGAAAGACAACAAATGTAGTACCCATATTTAAAAAAGGAGACAGAAAAGAGGCACTAAACTATAGACCAGTGTCACTGACGTGCATAGTATGCAAGGTAATGGAGAAGAATATCAGGAGAGTGGTGGAGCACCTGGAACAGAACAAGAGTATAAACGCCAACCAGCACAGATTTATGGAAGGCAAATCCTGTGTCACAAACCTACTGGAGTTTTATGATAAAGTAACAGAAGTAAGACACGAGAGCGAGGAGTGGGTTGATTGCATCTTCTTTGACTGCAAGAAGGCCTTCGACACAGCTCATCACAGGAGATTGGTGCAGAAGCTAGAGGATCAGGCGCGTATAACAGGAAGGGCGCTGCAGTGGATCAGAGAATACCTGACAGGGAGGCAGCAACGAGTCATGGTACGTGATGAGGTATCACAGTGGGCACCTGTGACGAGCGGGGTCCCACAGGGGTCGGTCCTAGAACCAGTGATATTTCTGGTATATGTGAATGACATGATGGAAGGGTTAGACTCAGAAGTGTCCCTGTTCGCAGATGATGTAAAGTTAATGAGGAGAATTAAATCAGATGAGGATCAGGCAGGACTTCAAAGAGACCTGGACAGGCTGGACACTGGTCCAGCAACTGGCTTCTCGAATTTAACCCCGCCAAATGCAAAGTCATGAAGATCGGGGAAGGGCACAGCAGACCGCAAACGGAGTATAGGCTAGGTGGCCAAAGACTGCAAACCTCGCTCAAGGAGAAAGATCTTGGGGTGAGTATAACACCGAGCACGTCTCCGGAAGTACACATCAACCAGATAACTTCTGCAGCATATCTACGCCTGGCAAATCTGAGAATAGCGTTCCGATACCTTAGTAAAGAATCGTTGAAGACACTGTACACCGTGTACGTCAGGCCCATACTGGAGTATGCAGCACCTGTTTGGAACCCACACTTGATCAAGCACGTCAAGAAATTAGAGAAAGTGCAAAGGTTTGCGACGAGGTTAGTTCCAGAGCTAAGGGGAATGTCCTATGAAGAAAGTGTTAAGGGAAATCGGCCTGACAACACTGGAGGACAAGAGGGTTAGGGGAGACATGATAACAACGTACAAAATACTGCATGAAATAGACAAGGTGGACAAAGACAGGATGTTCCAGAGAGAGGACACAGAAACAAGGGGTCACAATTGAAAGTTGAAGACTCAGATGAGTCACAGGAATGTTAGGAAGTATTTCTTTAGCCATAGAGTAGTCAGGAAGTGGAATAGCCTAGCAAGTGAGGTAGTGGAGGCAGGAACCATACATAGCTTAAAGATGAGGTATGATAAAGCTCATGGAGCAGGGAGAGAGAGGACCTAGTAACACTCAGTGAAGAGGCGGGGCCAGGAGCTGAGTCTTGGCCCCTGCAACCACAATTAGGTGAGTACAATTAGGCGAGTACACACACACAGACACATACACACACAGGGCAGAGCAACAAACTCAAGGACACACAGAACCACCCTCAGAACCCCACAGCCAAACATGCTATCCCAGCACAACCCACCCCACACTACGCTGTAGACTCACACAGCACACTGCCAGGTCCAACATCCCCCCAGACCCCCTTCCCCAGAACACAGTGTTAGAGAGGAAACTGCAGGTATGGTACACCAATGCTGATGGAATAACGAATAAGTGGGAGGAGTGGCACAAAAGAATCAAAGAAACATCACCGGACATAATAACTCTAACAGAAACTAAGCTCACAGGAATGATAACAGATGCCATCTTTCCAACGGCATATCAGATCATAAGGAAAGACAGAGGGAACAGAGGAGGTGGAGGAGTGACACTGCTCATCAAAAAACAATGGGATTTTGATGAGCTGGAGAGAGGAGACAAAGGAGAAGCAAGAGACTACATAATAGGAACACTGCAGTCTGGAGGTCTCAAGGGCGTAATTACAGTGATGTATAACCCACCCCAGAACAGCAGGAAGCCAAGGCAAGAGTATGATGAGAATAACAGTGATGGTTGACACACTGGCTGAAGTGGCCAGAAGGGCTCATGAAAGCAGGGCAAAGCTGTTGATTGTGAGTGACTTCAATCACAAGGAAATAGACTGGGAGAACCTGGAGCCACATAGAGGCCCAGAAACGTGGAGGGCTAAGATGATGGAGGTGGTACTGGAAAAACTCATGTACCAACACGTAAGGATGAACCAGCAAGACTGGAATTAGTTTTCACCTTGAGTAGTGCAGATATTGAGGACTTCACATTTGAAAGACCCCTCAGAGCCAGTGACCACGTGGCTCTGAGCTCCAGATACATAATAGAGTTACAAGTGGAGAAGGAAGCAGGAAGGGCAGGACGAATGAAGTCAAACTACAAGAGAGGGGACTACACAGGCATGAAGAATTTCCTGCACGGGGTTCAGTGGGACAGAGAACTGGCAGGGAAGTCAGTAAATGAGATGATGGAATATGTAACAACAATATGCAAGGAAGCTGAGGAGAGGTTTGTACTCAAGGGTAACAGAAATAACGAGAAGGCCAGGATGAGCCCTTGGTTCACTCAGATGTGTAGAGAGGCCAAAACCAAGTGTGCTAGAAAATGGAAGAGGTATAGAAGGCAAAAGACCCATGAGAATAAGGAGAGCAGCCTTAGAGCCAGAAATGAATATGCACAGATAAGAAGGGAGGCCCAACGACATTACGAAAATGACATATCAGCGAAAGCCAAATCTGATCCGAAGCTGTTGTACAGCCACATCAAGAGGAAAACAACGGTCAAGGACTATGTAATCAGACTGAGGAACGAAGGAGGGGAGATCACAAGAAGTGACCGCAGATTATGTGAGGAGCTCAACATTAGATTCAAAGAAATGAACACTGAGGGGACAGAAGGGACTCCAGAAAGACGGAGAGGTGGGGTACACCGTCAAGTGTTGGACACAATACATACAACCGAAGAAGAGGTGAAAAGGCTGCTAAGCGAGCTAGATACCTCAAAGACGATGGGGCCAGATAACATCTCTCCATGGGTTCTGAAAGAGGGAGCAGAGGGGCTATGTGTACCACTAACTACAATCTTCAACACATTTATCGACACAGGGTGACTACCTGAGGCATGGAAGACAGCAAATGATGTTCCAGTTTTTAAAAAAGGAGACAGACACGAAGCATTCAACTACAGACCAGTGTCACTGACGGGTATAGTATGCAAGGTCATGGAGAAAATTATCAGAAGAGTGGTGGAACACCTAGGAACGAATGAGCTTATCAACGACAACGAGCACGATTTCCGGGACGGGAAATCCTGTGTCACAAACCTACTGCAATTCTATGACAGGATTACAGAAGTAAGACAAGAGAGATAGGGGGTGGGTAGATTGCGTTTTCTTGGACTGTAAGAAGGCGTTAGACACAGTTCCATGCAAAAGATTAGTGCAAAAGCTAGAGGACCAGGCAGGGATAACAGGGAAGGCACTGCAATGAATC